>NC_139642.1:12267214-12274714 GCF_964638095.1 Poromitra crassiceps
TAGGAGTTAACAGAGGAAGAAGAAAGACACTTAGAGAGTGTTCTGGTTGGCTATTGTATTGTAGCCTAGGCTTACTTTATGTGGTTTTGTTGTTGATGTTGTTTTTTAAACTCATATCACCATAATGTTCCTATCCCATAGAGACTATAAATAAGTGGATTATTGACCTTATCGTGATGTGCTTTATTATATTATTATATTATATTTAATTATTTATTATTATAATAGGCTATTTCTTTTACTTTTCTTGTGATTCCTGCAGGAGCTTATAGTTTTGCCATGATTATATCCTGGTCAAATTGATTGCAGGATTAGGCTACTATCGAGCCCAGTAAAGGCTGTCTTCATGGGAGACAGAAAGGGGTAGGAGGCATTGTAAAAATCAGTTCATGGCCAATTTCATACGACACGTCGATAAATAAGCAAGCGAACTGGCCGCAGGCTTATCCACAGAATAATGCGCATTCTGCAAGAGAGTGTAACATAACCGGCTAAAGAAAAATACCCTAAACATGCATGCGCACAATTTCATGCTGTAGTAGGCCTATTTATTCCTGCAGTCTGAACTGCTTATTGACAACTATACCACCTCCACCTGTCTTTCAGCAGCCTTGCCCAGCAGCTCCTCGGCAGCCAATCACAGCGGCTGCAGCCATGATGGCAGCAGGCAGGGCGCGGCACCATGCGCGCACCTGTTGCTCCCCTCCAGCTCCACAGTGGCGCACTGATTTATGGAAGGAAAGATCAACAATGTCGGCGCATCCCAAGACACGCGAGATATGACTTATAAGACTCGAGCTTCAGCTGAAGTGACTTCTTCTCTGCGACTATTGCTGTGACAAAATGGTGAGTAGGCTTACTACTGTAGCTAAAGGCTATGTGAGTAGGCTATCTTGTTAAGCGGATATAGAGTGTGCTTTTTCCCAAGATCCATGCAAAGTCCATGCACCTGGATAACGTGTTTATGCCTAGGAGGATTGCACAGCCATGATCAAGTCGGCTATTGAGTCCATACCTTTGTTAGTAGGCTATAAGTGAAATTATAGGCTATAGCTTTCAGTAAAGAGTTTATTTCACTTGGTTCCAACTGCAAAGTTTCTTGAAGTGACCTGCTCTGCCTTGTTCCAAGATATTGACATAAAAAAGTGGAAACAACATTGGAAACTGTTTTGAGGAAAATAATATGCTGTTCTTGAATAGGCTATATGAGTAGTCCTAAACTGACCCCCCCCCCCCCCCCCCCCCCCCCCCCCCCCCCCCCCCCCCCCCCCCCCCCCCCCCCAGTGTAACGCCTATCTGTCTGGCAGCCAAATCAATGCAAATCTCTAATTTGTAAAACTGTGAAATGAGCTTTCTTTTCCTCGTCACAAGTGCAGATAAATCAGTGTCACACAAGACTATTATTTAAATTTTATGCTTTATGTCATCATAGGTCGAGGCGTTTCTTCCACGCCAGTCGTCAAATCTCGTCCCTCTATAGCAGCCTGGCTGTTTTATGATTGCACTCCTTCATTTCCTACTTCACACACAGCACAGGTCCTGGTTTATCTTTAGTGTTGTTGGCAGAGCAGATGCTGACGGCTGCACCTCGGGGCAAAGAGCTCGTAATTGTCTTTGAAAAAGACAACATGCTGTGATGTCACAGTGCACTGTCACTCTAGGTGCAGGTAGACTGTGATGTCACAGTGCACTGTCACTCTAGGTGCAGGTAGATGGTGGCCTGTGTTCCACTCTAATCTTCACTCAGCTCTCCAGTTGTGAAATCTATTTGCAATGCAGTTTCGTGCAAGACCACTTGTGGGTGGGTTTGTTTTGGTTGCAAGTTGCAACACTGGCTGGAGGGATAGAGTGTGTGAGTGAGTGTGTGTGTGTGTGTGTGTGTGTGTGTGTGTGTGTGTGTGTGTGCGTGTGTGTGTGTGTGTGTGTGTGTGTGTGTGTGTACACCTGACAACTACTGTTGATGTTCTCTATAGCTAAAAACAACATTTTCTGCCATCCCACTCGATTGTAGCTACTGGAAATACCTGGACATGATGTCACATGTCTGCATTTGGCCAGTTCTCCATGAGAATAGGAACCAAGCGCACAACTTTAAGCCCACAGCCCAGTGGTGTGGCCATTCAGCTTTATGGCAGCACTCCCGCTCCCCCACCCACATCCCCCTACCCACCCCTCGAACCCCGAATCTCTACCACCTACCTATCCCTAGCTACGACCCCTTAGCCACTCCCCCGCACAGGATAACACAGGATGTTCCCTCTATTAAACACATGATAATGACATGTGTTTACAAACATAACACAGGATGTTCCCTCTATTAAGCACATGATAATATGTGTTTACAAACATAACACAGGATGTTCCCTCTATTACGCACATGATAATGACATGTGTTTACAAACATAACACAGGGTGTTCCCTCTATTACGCACATGATAATGACATGTGTTTACAAACATAACACAGGATGTTCCCTCTATTAAGCACATGATAATGACATGTGTTTACAAACATAACACAGGATGTTCCCTCTATTACGCACATGATAATGACATGTGTTTACAAACATAACACAGGATGTTCCCTCTATTACGCACATGATAATGACATGTGTTTACAAACATAACACAGGATGTTCCCTCTATTAAACACATGATAATGACATGTGTTTACAAACATAACACAGGATGTTCCCTCTATTAAACACATGATAATGACATGTGTTTACAAACATAACACAGGGTGTTCCCTCTATTACGCACATGATAATGACATGTGTTTACAAACATAACACAGGATGTTCCCTCTATTAAGCACATGATAATGACATGTGTTTACAAACATAACACAGGATGTTCCCTCTATTACGCACATGATAATGACATGTGTTTACAAACATAACACAGGATGTTCCCTCTATTAAACACATGATAATGACATGTGTTTACAAACATAACACAGGATGTTCCCTCTATTACGCACATGATAATGACATGTGTTTACAAACATAACACAGGATGTTCCCTCTATTACGCACATGATAATGACATGTGTTTACAAACATAACACAGGATGTTCCCTCTATTACGCACATGATAATGACATGTGTTTACAAACATAACACAGGATGTTCCCTCTATTACGCACATGATAATGACATGTGTTTACAAACATAACACAGGATGTTCCCTCTATTACGCACATGATAATGACATGTGTTTACAAACATAACACAGGATGTTCCCTCTATTACGCACATGATAATGACATGTGTTTACAAACATAACACAGGATGTTCCCTCTATTACGCACATGATAATGACATGTGTTTACAAACATAACACAGGATGTTCCCTCTATTACGCACATGATAATGACATGTGTTTACATAACACAGGATGTTCCCTCTATTAAACACATGATAATGACATGTGTTTACAAACATAACACAGGATGTTCCCTCTATTAAACACATGATAATGACATGTGTTTACAAACATAACACAGGGTGTTCCCTCTATTAAGCACATTGTAATGACATGTGTTTACAAACATAACACAGGATGTTCCCTCTATTAAGCACATGATAATGACATGTGTTTATAAACATAACACAGGATGTTCCCTCTATTACGCACATGATAATGACATGTGTTTACAAACATAACACAGGATGTTCCCTCTATTAAGCACATTGTAATGACATGTGTTTACAAACATAACACAGGATGTTCCCTCTATTAAACACATGATAATGACATGTGTTTACAAACATAACACAGGATGTTCCCTCTATTACGCACATGATAATGACATGTGTTTACAAACATAACACAGGATGTTCCCTCTATTACGCACATGATAATGACATGTGTTTACAAACATAACACAGGATGTTCCCTCTATTAAACACATGATAATGACATGTGTTTACATAACACAGGATGTTCCCTCTATTAAACACATGATAATGACATGTGTTTACAAACATAACACAGGATGTTCCCTCTATTAAGCACATTGTAATGACATGTGTTTAACCCACCCTCTAGTACAGGGGTGGGCAATTATTTTTCATGGGGGGCCACATGAGAAACCCAGATTGTTGCCGGGGGCCGAACAAATATTGTCATGCCGCAACCCAGGAACTTTGATGATAGAGAGGACCACAAAAAAATGTCCTCGCTACCAGAGGGCCAGATTTTGCTGAGGGTTGGGGGCCATTTGAAGTTAGGTTTAGAGGAATAACTAATTTTAAATTAACAGTTGTGATGTCATTACTCAGTCTTAAACACCAATATTTGATCATTTTCTCACTCACTCCTATATCACCACCTGCTCTCCATGCAGGGCTTGAGATTAACTTTTTTCACCACCTGCCAATATGGCTGCTAGATTTTAAAGTTACCAGCCAATTAGAATTTCCACTAGCCGAAATGTTGTTCTTGAAATAAACCAGAATATGAGTGGGTTAATTTAAGCATTAATCAATCAATCAATCAAAGTTTATTTAGAGTGCAAAATCACACCGAGGTGTCTCAGTACACTTCACAATGACAACAGAACACTAAAATCAGGTAAAACAATACACAGAGAAATATTACACAGTATAATCATCATCAAATATAGTATCTATCTCAGTAAAGTGACATATCAAGTAACAATAATCATAGCAAATATGACAATAATCATAGCAAATATAACATTCAATAAAGTACTATTGCAAGTCATATGACTGTGCAAATAAATGTGTTTTGAGCCTGGATTTAAAAATTTCGACTGATGTCGCTTGCCTAACACTGGGTGGAAGCTTGTTCCAGAGGTAGGGTGCCCTGTAGGAGAAAGCTCTACTGCCAGCTGACTTTTTTTTGATTAAAGGGACAGTAAGAAGGCCTGTATTTTGGGAACGGAGGGAGCGTGAGGGGATGTACAGGATGATGAGATCTGAGAGATATGAAGGGGCAAGCCCGTGGAGGGATTTGAACGCTAGCAGGAGCACCTTGAAGTCTGACCTGGCCTGGATTGGGAGCCAGTGAAGGGAGATCAGGGCTGGAGTGACATGATCAAATTTCCTAGTTCTAGTTAGGATTCTGGCGGCGGTGTTTTGGACAAGTTGGAGTTTTCTAGTAGCATACTGTGGAAGACCAGAAAAAAGGACATTGCAATAGTCAAGTCTGGATGAGACAAAGGCGTGTACTAGGGTCTCGGCATGTGTTAGAGAAGGAGCCAGCACTCAACGTTGTCCTTTTGAGGGTTTTTATTCCTGTTACAACGTACGCGTTTCAGCAGTAGCCTTCGTCAGCGTTGTGCCAATTAATTTTTAATTTAAGCATAAACATCAGTAAGTGACCCGGGATTCTCAAAGCCTGTGTTGAGGGTCACACAAACAAAAATGCACTCTTGAAGCTAAAAAGAATCCAAAACCAACAAGTTAATTATTTACATTTTTACTTCAATGTAGAACAGTCATTTCTTACACATGAGATTACTTTTAGCCTTTTAGTCATAAAGATTATTGAAAGATATTCCATATTCCAGACCGAAATGTTATAACAGAAGTGGAGTATTGGCCAGAATGACATGAACATTTGGACACTTATTCAGTGGGTATCTTGCATGTTGCGTTCAGGTGCACTGTCATTTTTTTTTTTTGCAATTCCAGCAGTTGCCCAGGTCTGCTCTAGAACAATGGCCTATTCAATCAATCAAGCAATCAAATTCTATTTATGGCACCTTAAATGCAAGATTGCAAGAAGATCAGTAATCAGTAACCAATAGACTACTTGCACAACTCCACTACTTCCTGAAATGAGTAGGGCATCTTGGTTTCCTGTCCTACACTATTGGATGAACTGATTAATGTCAGGTGTGCCTGACTGCTGCAGTCACAACAACAGTGATCAGGCACACCTGACATTAATCAGTTCATCCAATAGTGTAGGACAGGAAACCAAGATGCCCTACTCATTTCAGGAAGTAGTGGAGTTGTGCAAGTAGTCTATTAATGTCCACAGTGGAATTGTATAATTTCCTTTACAGCACTCATAGGCTACAAGCTGAGCTAAGCACAAATCCATTGATTTTTTTTAAATGAGTCAAAACAGGCCACAGCACACATTTTTCTTGAATCAAATGAATCGAAGTCAAGTCAAATGAGCATTTTTGTGATTTTTGTTTTTAATCAACTTTGTCTACCAATGACAGCATGATAAATATGTAATTTATTTGTCATGTTTAGCCACATGTCTTGACAGTTTCCACTGGAAACTTTGTGTTTCAACATATTACAGAACAAAATATGTGGGGCTTTTCCTTAACCACTTACTAAATATAGCCTAGTCGTTAGTCATTAACTCATTCTCTGCCAGGGTCATTTCGGTCTGTGTGCTCCCAGTGCCAGGATTTTGAGCATATTTCCTGATCTTCCAGGACCCACAGAATATTCTGTGCTAGGAATAAAATTACACAACATATCTCACAATAAAGCAGAGACTCTCTTCTTACCCCTTGTAAAAAACTGAAACTCGACCATGTTTCCTTGTTTAGTTACAAGCAGTGGAAGTTAGCTTGTTTTCACTAAAAATGCCCTCCTTGGGACATAAATGGGAGAAAAAGAGGTTTTTAGTGAAGGGCACCGTTTCAAGCAGAACTCTCTTTTGAGCCTTTTATTTTTTGCCTCAGTGACACATAAGACATATACAGTATTTGTTTTCCCAAATAAATAAATAAAAAATAAAAAATAAGAGAATGTATTTGAGGGAGCTGTGTCGGTCTTAGCTTGATAAAAGCATAAACAAATGGAACGAACCCTTATGTGGTCACACTCACACACACTCTCTCTCTCTCTCTCACACTCTCACTCACACACACACACACACACACACACACACACACACACACACACACACACACACACACACACACACACACAGGAATAACGAGTGCTGTAACGTTACCTGCTGTCACGTTACCTCTCATAACTAACGTTAGCACAGAAGATCACACAATAGCTACGTTAGTGCTGTAAACTTTGAAATGTTTATGTGACACATGTTTCGCCTTGGTTGCTGGGGACGGGTGTGTGACGCGGTTTGACGCGTTTGACGTATCCATGTGATTCCCCCTCCCTTGAGTGTGACAGAGAGAGCTCCCCTTGAGAGGGAGATCTGGCAAGAGGAAACGTGAAGCGAGTCATGCCGGCGGCATAAGTTATAAACAATGCGTGACAATTATACTTGAATGTTGTGTGTGTGATCATTTCATCTCAAACGCGATACAAAAAATAGGCTACTTTTTACCATCGTCATTGCTCTCTCCATGTGGCACCCATTTCTCCTCCTCCGATTCATCTGTGTCACAGAACGCTGTGAAGGGGAGCCTTCGTCGCCATGGCGCTCCGTCGTGGAGCAATAACAAAAACGCTGGCGTCTTCCTCGCCATCGTCGCCAGCCGAGAACTCTGGATCGGACACACTTCGACCACAGGCTCCACCCATAAATA
>NC_139642.1:12279714-12337214 GCF_964638095.1 Poromitra crassiceps
CCTGGCATATCAGTGACTTAGTGCTGAAACAATGAAGTCAATTAATTGATTTGACTAATTGATTAATCATTACAGTCATTTTATCAAGTAAAAATACCAAACATTTGCTGGTTAGAGCATCACAAATGCTAATACAGAGTAGTGCAGGAATGAGTCCTAAGACCTGCCTAAGACCTGGATGTTCGATGGGATTTTTGTGTGTGAATGTTGGTTAAATGTCTGAAATAAGGTCTGTCTGTTGTTAACAACAGTTTATGAAACGGCAAACTTTGTGTTCAGCAAGATCATATTCACAAATCAGGACCACTTTCATGATTTTTGAAGCGTAAAAATGCGATTTTTTTTAATCACGATTTTCAGAAAAGGCTTCAAAAATCATAAAAGTGGTCGTCATTTGTGAAGATGATGTTGCTGAACACAAAGTTCAGCGTTTGGAAAGAAAGAAGGGAATGGATCAATCACTTATTTGCCAAATATACAAGTGGCCACTAAAACTTGACTAAATAAAAACAGGATGAGGTTGACTAAATATGATAAAAACTAACAGGGACATTTGAGGAGACATGACTTGAGACTCAATAAAAAAAATAGACGACAAATTTAACACTACAGCACTGCAGCGCCACAGATACGGCCAATTGTGCCTGTATGGACGTCAGAGCAAGCCGGAGGTAACACGGAGGCTCGAACCTGCGACCCTCATGTTGATAGGCAGGGAATCTACCACTGCACTTCCCAGACGCCTAACCAAAGGACGTTTATTTTTCTTTCTTTTTTGTCATTATTTATACAGGGGGAGTCTCACTGAGAGCAATGCTCTCTTTTTCAGGAGCGCCCTGTTCACATTCACACACACATTCATACCTGGAAGCTGACCAGTACAACCACAGTCTGATCTGCTGGCCACTGAGCAGCTCCACTGGAGCAGTTGGGGTTAAGGGCCTTGCTCAAGGGCACCTCAGTGGTGGTAATGAGGGAGGGGCAAGCGCTGCCTTTTCACTTTCCCCACCCAGATTGATCCTGCCGGTCCCGGGGATTGAACCTTCACCTTGTTGGGTTTGATGCCCGCAGAGGGTGTGCTAACTAGCATGACTGATCAGACTTCCAGGAGTGGTGGTGTAACCACTGTGAGGAGCCAGAGATGCAGGTACTGGCTGCCATCATGATGCCTCTATATACACTCTCTGTATACATCTGTGATCTTAGAGAAGAACAAATACTTCAGACTAATGACAACAAGTGGGCAGTAAATAGTGAAATATTGAATGAGCTGATGAATGAGACAAATGCTTAGCAGTGTTTTAGCAGACGAGGGTTTGAATGTGTTCATGAACTCTGTCTGAGGATGGTGGAAGGGGCTGGCACTCCTGTCCAACAAATAGCTCCCCCGTCTGGCAGGGTCAGAGCTGCATCTCCTCTGCTGGGAGGGTGTGACTAGTCCCACTGTTTTGCTGTTGTGCTCTCTGTGTGTGTGTGTGTGTGTGTGTGTGTGTGTGTGTGTGTGTGATATAATTTACTTTCTATGCATTACTGAAGTGTCCAAGCAGCACATTGGTGAGCATTTCCTGAGCTGAGTGGGACAGTTTAGTTTAGTTGTCAACTGTGCTGCTTACTTTGGCCAATGCATGTGTAGTGGGGTAGGCTTATGCTTCCCCTGCAGTTCTGCCACGCCCCTAATGATCCCTCGTTAGGTGAGCCACACAGGTGAGCCACATTAACACTAATCAACCAGCCCATTTAAAAGGGAGACATGGCTTGACAATGGCTTGCTTGATGTTGCTGAGGGAGGGAGAACCAGATCATATGGTACGTGCTTTTAAGAATGTATTTATTTTGGGATGTGTGGGCTGGTGTTAATGTTTGACATTTTGCAGGCGTGTGGCGGGCGGATCTTTCTTCACACAGTGGCAGCGCAGGGAGAGGTGCGGCACCGACGGGTGCGTGCTACTGTAGTGAATGAAGGTACGGCAGTATGACTGCCTGTAATGTCCTTGGTTTTAATTTATTATTAGTAGTAGTGACTAACTGTATATCTGTCTTGTTAGGAGCTACTGTGACATGAGCCGGACATGAGCCAGTCTCCATGCACCTTGTGCAGCACCATGAATGTGGTTGGTTTCCGTAGCTCGTAGGCCATGGAATAAGGGGCCTGACGATTGGGTGGCCTTCCACATGGCTTAGACTGCTGCACTTGGTGGAGGAGAGGCTCTGCAACTGCTGTTTTTGTCCTATAGTTTTTCTTCTTTTCAGTTGTTTATTTGATTTTGATTGTTTATTTGATTTTGATTGTTTATTTTGTTTAAACCCATTGATCCGTATTTTAGCGATTTCATTTTGCCAGTTACAGCATGGAGGGCGCCATGGTTCTGCAGGTGGCTGGTCACTGGGTGTGGGCTTATCCTGGGTCCCCTTAGTGCATGTTATAATTTGCGGTGCTTTGTGTTGTGTGCTCTAACCTGTGTTGCAGTGTTGCAGTGTGCTTTATTGGTTTATTGGTGGTGGTGCAACCCCCCTGACCCTCTTCCCCCTCACTCACCCCACCTTCCACCTGTGGACTCCACTGGCACCCCCTGCTGTACTGGTAATTTTAGTCTTATCTTCATTTTTAATCTGATTTATAATAAAGAAATACTTTTAACTGCCCTCTTTTCTTGCAGCTGCTTGTGAGAAACCATTTACTGGGCATGTTGCCTGAACAAATATGCAGCTGATTTGAAACATTTAATTGACAGGTTACCTGAACAACAAAGTAAATAAAAGATATTTTGTTGAACCTGGAAATGCACGTCTCTGCGCCATTCCTTTATGAAACCTGATGTTGGGTATTCGCTGACATGTTGATGTGATATTCTCTGGGTGAAATTCCCAGAGTGGCGTTGTCTGCATACTACTTTTTGTCCGGGCCCTAGTGCCCTGGTTACACATGGCTGTAAAGGGAGATTTTTAAAGAGCTCAATAACAGACACTCCTGTCAACTCCTCAGTCTGGCGGTATCCATGGAGATGGGCAAACGCCAAATCACAGCTGAGGATACATGTCAACAAAAGTGTAATAGACCCTTCTCATGGGGGCCATTTTGTGTCAAAAAGGCAGAATAAACACAGGTGCAAGCAAAACACTAATGAGGGTTTCCACATTCCAATCATGGAAGTTGGAAACCCTCATTATTGTTTAGCTTGCACCTGTGTTGACCCTGCCTTTTCGACACCAAATGGCCCCCATGAGAAGGGTCTATTAGATCATGTTAACAATGGTAGTGTTTTACCTGGTAGTAGGCTATATAAGTGAGGGTGTGATCAGGACAACAGTAAAAAGCTGTTTTCTTGCTAGTGGAAAGAGAAGAAAACAGGAATTGTCATTGGAAATATCAGCCAACATATAAATCATGGCGTACTTACATCTTGTGAAAAGGAGACAAGGGCTGATACTCTCCTCTCCACTTGCTCCATCATCACAAGCAACTGTTCTCCATTCTGTGTCTGTCTGTAGGTATAAACACACTAGTCAGCACGTTTCCATCTTGATCCTTCTGCTGCACATCCTTCACAGTGGTCCCTCTGTCTAGCCAGTGTCCTCTGTATACTTTGCTGTACTTCCTCATTCCAAGTTTTCTCTTCACTACCACTTCCTGAACTACCCCAAGTTGAACTTTAATGGTGGACCATTTGATGCTTGGCTCTGCTTTCACTCTCTTCTTCTTCTTCGATCTCCAAAGTCATCTTACACATGATAGAAGCATCCAAAAAGCCTATATCCACAACCTGGTGACGCGAGGTTCATATCCACATACTAGCGTTGCAATGCCAAGAATCCAGGCAGCAGCTGAGCCTTGTGTGGCGGGGCCCGGGGGGCAAAATGAATGAATGAAAACGTGGCTAAACGTTGTTAGCCATCCCGCTAACTCTTCCCCTCCCTGCTCGTCTCCACCACCTGCTTTATTTTTTATCTCCACCTGGCTGCTTTATTTCCCCTTCCAGGTAGACCTTGTCTGATGTCGTATATTCAAAGTAGATGCACAAGACAAACTGTCAACAACTATCTAAACTAAAAAAATATATATATATAGGCCTATATATAAACCATTTTATTAGCATAGCAACCATGTAGCAACTCCTGTATGCTATGTGCTCAACAATGTTATCAGACATGATCAGACATTAAAAAGATATGAATACGGTATACAAACATTCAAGTGTACAGGACTCAGGAGCATTTGTCATATTAAACGTGACTTAGTTAAAAAACAAACAAAAAACAGGCAGTGACCCTGAGTCCAGCCGCACACTTATCCTGTATAAGGAGCTATGGTTATATCTTAACCAGCGATCTTAGCCACAGCTGTGCGCAGACTGCGTGACTACAGTGCCACCACACAATTTTAAGATGAAAGACGCCGCCTATATATAGGGTCCGATGTGAACACCTGTTTCACTCATGGTGTTAACTGGTGGAAGCCAGTGAAGGGTTGTGGAAAAGCTCACAGAAGGTACACAGAAGGTGTACGAAGGTTGGCTGTGATGAAAGAGGACAGAATGGGTCTGTTTCGGTCTGTTTCGGGTCAAGTTCTGTGTACTTCGGTACCGGCCGAAAGGTTTATGCAAAGCAGGCGTGACGTCAGGCGGCGCTGATTGGACGGTTGCTAGCCAGGTATCCCAGCAGTGGCCACTGACTATGGGAAACAATGAGCAGTGAGGCTCATGATTAGAGGAAGAAAAATCACAAGTTAAACTTTTTATTTTGGGTCTTAAACGTTCATATGTGTGTAGATAAGCCGGCCGGCAGGATACAGGCTGTTTATTTGAGTTCGGGGCGTGGTCATCCCACGTTGCACCAAAATCTCGGGAACGCAACGAGACTTGAGCTTGAATCACCTTCACAGCAAAGAACTTTGCGTGGCCATCTTGGAATGACGTCACGGCTGGTTGGGAAGAGTGTGAAATCTCCACTATTATATGTCTTATTTATTATTGTTGTGTACCCAGCTGCAATTCTTATAAACGTGGGGAATCTGACAAATCATTGTCATTCCACCGCTTTCCAGTTGATGACCAACTCAGGAAACAATGGATTGTAAAAATCCGGAGGGCCATATTTCAAGGTAAAACAATAAACCCATTAGCCAGACTTAGCTACTACCTAACGTTAGCATTACATCCTAGCTAGCGTTTACGTTGCATTACAGGCTATGTAAACGATCAGAAATATCGAGACAGACAGCGGAGGAGAGGGTTGCTGCTTCCTGCTGGAGAGAGCACGTGGAAAATGGCGTCGGAGAGTGAGAGTGAGAGCGAGAGTGAAATTGAATATGATCAGGATAATAGGGGAATTGAGAATAAACGTAAAAGTTTGTCGAGTGTTTCAAGTGGTACAAGTCCGTTAGTGAAGAAAGTGAGGAAAGGGTTAGGTTCGGATAGTGAGTGTAGTCGAGCAGTGAGGAAGAAGCAGGAGTTTGTAGTGGGGATGAGGGTGGTTTCATCGAAAGAGGATGGTATATTTAGTGATCAACATAAAGTAGGGGAGTTTGTGGAGAGGAGGCTTGGGCAGGTAAGGTCAGTTAGAGTAGCAAGAAGTGGATTAGTTATAATTGAGTGTGTTTCAAAAGAGCAGAGTGACAAAGCTGTAAAGGAAATAAAGTCGTGTAGAAATAGGGCTACTGGAGGGGAACGTGCTAGTGCAGCTATTGTAACATGTTTTGTACTTGGATCTGAGGTAAGGAAGAAGGGTGTGGTGAGTGGTGTGCCTCTGTCGGTAGAGGCTGAGATGTTTGAAAGTGTGGAGGGTGTGCTGGAGGCAAAGAGATTGACACGATATCATGAGGGGGAAAGGGAGGAGAGTTTGTCTGTGTGTTTGACCTTTGATGGAGAGTTGCCTGAGAGAGTGTATGTGGATTATTGTTGTTATAGGGTAAGGCCGTTTGAAAGAGCACCGATGAGATGTTATTGCTGTCAAGAGTATGGTCATGTTGCTGCTGTGTGTAGAGGGGTCCGGAGATGTGGGAGATGTGGGGGAAAGGAGTGTGAGAGAGACACGTGTTTAGAGGAAGACAAGGCAAAGTGCCTACACTGTGATGGTGATCATCATGCGGGTTCAAAGCAATGCCCAAGGAGAGTAAATGAGGTGAAAGTGAATCAGATTAGGGTAAAAGAGAAGGGTATGTCATATGCTGAAGCTGTTAAAAGAGTGGAGAATGAGAGTGATAAAATGGAAGAAATTGAAAAGGAACCAGAGAAGAAACAGAAGGGAGTTGAACAAATCATTTGTGTGGACAAAAAAGGATTTTTGACATTTATGGCCATGGTGATTAATTGTACAGAGCAGATCAAGGGAAAAAAGGAAAAGATTAAGATGATGATGGATGCAGCTAGAAGGTTCTTGAATGTTGTGGACATTTCTGGAGAGGAGATTGAGAAGGCGCTGAGGGATGAGTTCCCGACGACTGAGCAGTAGAATGGATATATATAGAGTGACTGGGAGCACTATGGGTGGATACATGATGAACACTGTAAATATAAAGAAGACATCAAATTTCATTTGAACTGTGGAGGGCAGTAATACGCCTAGTAGCGTCTACACTGCCGGAAATAAAAAAGAAGAAGAAGAAGAAGAAGATCAGAAATATCAATGCACATCTTGGACTTAGTACTTAAGCTAATAAAGATTTCAATGTAATACTTATGACATAATGTAAGGTTACTGTTGCTGTCACCTGTCACCCGACCTCAGAAATGTTCAGGTTTAACGCCAATTCAGTAAGGTTATGTGACATGCATGCACACTGGAACACATATTTATTATTCTGTCTAATATTCATACAGATTAAACCCAACACAAGAGTGTGTTCCAAGCACTTCAGCAGTGAGTGTTTTGTACATCGTGAAGAGGCTGGGAAGACATGCCTGGTTCCAGAAAGTGTCCCCCAGCTGTTTCCATGGACCAAAAACACCTGCATCAGGAGACCTATCAGAATGTAGTGAGTGAATACATATTCACATATTTTCAGTGACAGCGCACCTGTCCTGACCAGAAATGAAAAGGTAATGGCACACCAGAGATTAAAACATATTGGTGAGCGGCACACCGACCAGGCAGACACACAGCAGCCTTATAAACACAAAACACAAGCGTGGATGTTCATTATTAGTTAAATAAATAATAAATAAAGCTACATCATAAGTGCACTCTCCGGGCTTTTCTCTGTGCGAACTAAGTCGTCTATCAATCCCTTTAGATCCAGCTGCCGGGTGCGGGAATTTTCAATTGAGAGTGTTGCAAGTCCAGATAAACAGGCTTGTTGTGACATTGAGCTTCTCAGGTAAGATTTAATAAGCTTCAATTGGGAAAAGGACAGTCACTGGAATAGTTAGGAAAAGCAGTCAAATGGTAGGTTACAGACTTCGCCAAAGTTTGCAGCAATGCTGTTGTCTACTACAAACAGCATGTTGGTTAGTTCTGGGATTGTTTTCACTTTAGAAATAGTTTTCCTTAAACACCCACGGAATGACAGGAGTTGTGTTGCTCCTCCGCCTCCTCGTCTTCTCCCTCCCAGTGATCCTGGATGGCGGGCTGCTGCAGGTGCTATGATCCGTGTCACTGTCTGTCAGGAGATTAGGTCCCCCGTCCCGTGCTGGCGGGTGTGGGCTCCAGCGGGCCCAGCGAGCGGGCCCCAACCACGCCGGGCCCCAATGCAGTCGCTTCCCTGCATATATGGTAGTTACGCGGCTGCATGTTGGAACACATTATTAATAAATAGGCATGTTTGTGTTTCATAATTTATTTATTTTAAAGCAGCTACAGCAAGATTTTCGGCATCGATATTAAATTTAGACTGTTTAATAACAATCGAAAATCTTGCTCGTAGCTGCTTTAAGTACCATGAGGATTAATGAGGCTTTGTTTATACACAGTGAGAAGCCTGCTGGAGGAGAGGAGCCTGCTGGAGGAGAGACACAGGATGAGAGACAGGAGGCCAACAGAGAGGATGACAATCCCATTCATGCAGAGTAAGAAACTTACACGTTCAGTAGTCTGCTTTTCACCAGAGATGCTCACACTGCAACTGCATGCATATGGAGTTCATGTTTTCTGATTGTTCTCTTGTCTCTTATAGTCCAGAGAAAGATCTTCAGCCTGCACCCCATCCTGACCACGACTATGTCCAGTTCCCTCTGCCTTTGGAAGAGCAGCTGGAGGCACCACGGCAGGAGATTGCTCAACTAACGGAGGAGAACAACTTGCTGAAGGCATCCCACTTTGGTCTGCAACCATTCCAGAATGATGCTAAGCTTTTGAGCTTCTACCCTGGATTTCAGGTGGGTAATAGAAATAAAATACCTACCCTTTCAGGGTGCTGTGCTAAACAGAAACCACATGTGCACGCCACCCAAATGTTGGTCATCAAAATCCAAGAGTTGAAGTTCACAAGAGGCACAGTTTGGTCAAAGTCATGCTTCTTGAATAATAATCTCATATTTCATAACCTCAGTGCAACATCAGTATGTCTGAATAACTTCAATTTGGTTTGATACTGTGGGAAAGAATCACTGCATCCGTGTTCCTAAGATTAGTGTTTTCATTTTGTTTTCTTTTGTACGAGTATGACCATTTGCCCCATGATTTGATGGTGATATTCATGGCCATGCTTTAGAGAATAAGAGCCATCCTCCTTTTCAAGGAGGTATGGGCAACTCCTGTAGCTGTCCTTATCTGGGCATTTGATTTGAAGAAGGCCATGGCAGGGGTCTGCTTGCAGATCTGTGACTCTCCTGTCAGGTGAGCATCCTAGATGAGGAGCATTTGTATTCACCACAAACCCACAGGGGAAAAGCTGGTGACCTGTGACTTCTGAATACAACGTTGCTGCTTGCGGCTCTAGCTGGACTCCTCTTTTAATTTCTTTAGTCTGGATGGACTTCTGTCTGCGTCAGGCAGAGTCTGAGCGTCTGGAGCAGACCCGTTTAAAGTTGGATGATATTATGCGTTCAGAATCAGATAGATAGATAGATTTTTATTTCTGTGTCATGCACCATATTCAAGGTGCCTAGCCCGTCTGGGCTTACAAGACACAAATCATTCAAGTTCAACAATACAAACAAATCAACAAACAAGCTACAAAAAGCTCAAACATAAACAAGACAAGACATAGTTGTATATTCAGATGAACAACTTCTCCATTCTGAGTTTCCAAGCCCTCCCAATAAACCTGGCCAAACTGAAGACTTCATCTCTGAATAACCATTCCAACTTAGCATCATCTCCTGACCAAAATAGTTCAGGTTTCTTATTTTGCATTAACTGAAATGGAGACAATCTTGGTTCCTCATATAGCGTACAATGAAACAAAAAATGAAATTCATCTTCTACAACACCTAATTCACATACAGTACAAAGTCTCTCCTCCTCAGCAATAGAATTGAACCTGCCAACCTCAATAGCCAAAGGGAGGGTACCCGTTCTCAACTGGGCACATAAAGATCTTCTGGATCTATCCAGGGCTAAAGTAACATAGGTTCTGGAGTAAACATATTTTTAATTTGAACATATGTTCTGAGTTTTGGTTTGAGCCAGATGTCATTGGCCCATTTTTCTTTATAGTCAAGAAATAGCCTATGTTTAATATAGCAAACACTACAACGTAAACTGTTTCTGAAAGTAAATTGCTGGTCAGCTTCCCTGAACACAGCATTCATATCATTACACCATGGATAGTTATGTGCTTTCTCCCAGTGAAACACTTGTTTTGCTACTCTACTCCCTGGCATATTAGATACACGGTTCCACAATCTCAACATTTCACCTTTTTGTTTGATCAAACAAGGCTCCCAACCCATATCCCCTTGAAAAGCCAACACAGGTGTAAATTTATGTACGCCCAGAAAACATCGGATTGCATGGTTTTGGATGGCATTCACCTTAGAAAATTCCTTGCTTCCCCAAACTCCAGCTGCATAAAACAAAACTGGTGACACACATGCATCATACAGCTTTGAAAATGTAGCATAAGCAAGATTTTTACAAGTTTTCACTTTACTTATTACTGAACCCAGGGCTCTACCAGCAGTGTCGGCCAACACACTAATGCCCTCTTCAAACGTAAAAAATTCATCAAAAGTAAAACCCAAATATTTATATTAACTGGTATGGCATAGCTCCAACATGAAAATCAAAAGTTTTTCTCCTTGTACTCTCCTTGTCCTGTTTTCATATCGTTCACCTGCACACAGGCAACCGGGGATTTATACAAAGCTTTAATGGCTTTATACAATTTCCCATCCACACCAGCCAAAATAAGTTTAAACTCCATTAAATCCCTGTCAACACAATCAAACACTTTCTGAAAATCAATGAAAGAAACAAAAGTGGATTTCCCCTCAGAAATCCTAGCTCGAATGACTGTATTCACAGAGTAAATATGATCTAAACAGGACCTGTGTTTTCTGAATCCGTTCTGCTCCTCCACAAGTATGTTTTCAGCCTCTAGAAACTGAGACAGCCTGGTGTTTAAAATGTTAGAGTACAACTTATAAACAGTACCGTAAATTCCGGACTATAAGGTGCACCGGTATATAAGCCGCGGGACCAAAATTGACTATTTTTTTCTTATATAAGCCGCACCGGTCTATAAGCCGCGGGTGTTTTGATGTTTAATTACCATATGAAAGGGTTCGTGCACAGAGAGGAATGTCGGGAAAGAGATGGCTGTTTGGGGAAGCTCCCATTTATTAACATTTCAACAAAACAAAACAAAAGTCAGGTCACTAATCCCCAGACAAAATCACACAACAATAGGCTATATGTGCAGCAAACCTGTAACCAGAGAAGTCAAGTCACTAATCCTCGTCTTCCTCTTCTTCCTGCGTACTGAAACCACCAAAGTCCTCATCTTCAGTGTCGGAAACGAACAGGTTCAGGGTGGCTTCGTCAACCACTCTCCTCTCTCCTTCATTGTCACTCAAAACCAACGAACTCCTCTTCGTCACTGTCGGCATCGAACAGCCTCTGAAGCCTCTGACGGCCCTCAGCGCCAGCTGTGGCGGCGTCATCCTCTTCATCCCGCAGCAGTCCAGCGTTTTGGAACCCGTTGGTGATTGTGGATGTTTTCACACTCCTATAATATTCCGTGCTGAGACAGTTCCTCCTGCTGCACCGTCCAACGCCTCACCATTGACTCATCGATGCCCAGGTTACGCGCGGCTGCTCTGTTTCCCTCTTTTAATGCGAGATTGACTGCTTTCAACTTGAAAGCTGCGTCGTGTGAATTTCTGCGTACCTTCCCCATGGTAAGTGAGAGTGTTGCTTCTACTGCTCGTCTTGTTGTGAATATTCCTTGATCTTCCTTTGTGTGAATTCGCCGAAGTTTGTGATTTTCTCCTGGTAGTCGGGGGAGGGAGTTGATGGCCGAGTGGCCGTTTGCTTACCGTAATTACCATATGTAAGTGGTCACGCACAGAGGGGATTGTCGGGAAAGAGATGGCTGTTTGAGGAAGCTCCCATTTACCGTATTACCGTAACATTTCAACAAAACAACATAACACAACACCACCGTTGTTTATTTTTACAGTGCACACAGTGTCCGCGGTGTGGTGAAAAGAGGGCAAGAGAGGAAATTAAAACAGAAGTGGATTTATAGTTAGAAAGAGTGCTAAAAAAGAGAGATTTTATTTGTATTTTTTTTTTTTTTTCTGAAAAAATCCATAGATAAGCCGCACCGTTATATAAGCCGCAGGGGCCAAAAAACGGGAAAAAAGCCGCGGCTTATAGTCCGGAATTTACGGTACTTAAAAGGCTAATGCCCCTGTAGTTAAGTGGGACTCTTGGGTCATTTTTGGATGATTTAGGAATTGGTTTAATGATTGATTTATACCAGTCCGATGGAACAATACCACTGTCAAAACATACTTGGAAAAGACAAGTAAAAAACGGCAACAACTTGGGAGCTTTTCAAACTTCATTAGATACCAGTTGCTTTATGAAATGTAGCATTTTTCACAGCCTCTCGAACTTCCTCTAAGGTAACCTCAGAATTCAAAAAAAGATTTGGAACATAATTTGCCTGGTCAGACTTCTCTTCCAATGTATTTTTTATTTCACATGTTTGTTTAAAAAAGATTTCATCAAATACATCTGGAATATTGTTACCTGAAAATAAATCCGCAAAATCATGTTCCCATGTATTCAGCACGAGGGCAGTTTTATGCTCAAGTTCTCCATTTTCTAAGACAATTTCCATGGGGATTTTAGAATCTTTCCTAGGGCCCAATTTATTTATCTCCCTCCAGAAGATTTGAGGGTTATTAGTTTGTAAATGCTCCAAATTAAGTGCATAGCCTCGATCAAATCTCCTTTTATAAAACCGCAATTTTTTTATCAAAAAGCGCCTGGCATTGCTTAAATTATTTTTTAGAGCTTAATCTTTGGGAATGGGTCTTGCTCTTAAGAAACCTCTTCTCTGCAGATTTAAGATGCTTCCATAATTTATCCAGTTCACCATTCCAATAGGGTTTATTTTTCTTACATTTCTTAGCTCTAGACATATTGTTTTTTTTACAATCAGGTGAGTGTCCATTTCTTTATATAACATATCACAAAACAAACCATATAGTCTATCAATATTAACCTGATTTCTTTGACATGATAGAAGATTATCAATAAGCTGTATCAGAGCTAGACAACACATATCAGAGGATAAAAAGTTTTCTTGGAAATTCCTCTGTCTACTTTTCGTTTGATTAGCATGCAATTCCAAAGGAGAGGTAGGCTCATCAGAGTGATAACTGTCAACGGAAAATTTTAAAGAAAGCAAAGAATGATCTGGCAATCTCCATTCATCACCAATTAGACCTGTACACTCAGGCCCTATATTTTCCGCCAGTTCAAGAGATGTAAACACCTTAAAATCAACACAATTCCTAAAGCAATCATGGGGTGTTATGATATAGTCCACAACTGCTTTTCCCTTAGATGAGACAGAAGTGAAATTATAATTTGATGGGGATAATCTGCCATTTAGAATACAGCATTTGGAATCTTTTAAACATTCAAGCAGACTTTCCTCATGTTTATTCATCACAGTGTCTAGAGCAGTTCTAGGTTCAATACCATCGATGTCCGGGATGCAATCTTCCCTGTTCGAGATGCGGCTGTTGAAATCACCGCACAGGTAGACCGCATCATAGTTTATCGAATACAACTGAGCCAGCAGGGGGCAGAAGAATGCCACCGAATCACGACCCGTGTCGACCCCTCCGGTGACAGATAACACGAAAGAATAACAAAGACATATTCAGAGTGGCGATGCTCGAAACGCAATCCAATCACGCCGTCAGTGGATTTATCCACAGTATTTACTTTATAGTCTTCAAACACAGCATTCTTAACAAAAATGCGAACTCCCCCTGAAGCTCTCGGGGCTTTAACATCGATGTTCCTATTATGTCCAAACCACGTATAACCCTCTAGGTAAATCGTTGGGCATGAAAGGTGCGTTTCATTTTAAGGAAATAAAATCGGGGTCTAGTTTAGATTTTAGATTAGATTAGATTAGATTAGATTAGATTTATTTCGAACATGGTGAAAACAAAAACAAAACAAAGATAAAAATTAAAGAAATATAGGCAAGAAGTGCCAAACAATCATAGTCAATAGACAGCAAATTCACAATCAATTTACATTTGTTTATCATGCCTGAAAAGGAGTAGGAAGAAGTTAATACTTATCAAGTCCTACCCCCTGTTTTATATCTATAGGCTTAATATGAAAGTATAAGTATACTGTAATAACATGTTATACTACTGTAATAATATATAAGAGATGTGTGCATACTCACATTATATCCATAATAATATCACACATACTATAGAGTTGTGCCTAGTACATGCGTAGCATACCATGTACACATATTAAAACACTTGCGTGTTTATACGCTCACACACACACACACACACACACACACACACACACACACACACACACACACACACACACACACACACACAGATACCCCCCCCCACCCTCACACACACTCCCACATACACATTTACAAACATTCACAATTGAATCGTACATAGTTAACGTTATATAATCCATTCTGTATCTATTTAATATCAAGTCTTTAAACCTCCGTTTGAATTGATGAAGTGATCAACATAACATCAATTCCTCACTACAGTTGTTCCACAGATTAACTCCTTTAACGCTGATACAGTGATTGTTTTGTATTTGTCCTGACTAGTTGTTTTTTGAACAAACAGGTTCCTCTTAAAGGATGGGTTTACCGATGGGGAATATGAATATATATTAATTCTTAAAAAATCTTAAATTTCGAATCCGTTGAAATTTTTGAAATTGCTTGTTCACAGCCAGAGAAAAAAAAAAAAAAAAAAAAAAAAATTGGGCCAGGTGACGCGTTTCGCGTCGAAACGCGTCACCTGGCCCATTTTTTTTTTTTTTTTTTCATTTATTTTTTTCTCTGGCTGTGAACAAGCAATTTCAAAAATTTCAACGGATTCGAAATTTAAGATTTTTTAAGAATTAATATATATTCATATTCCCCATCGGTAAACCCATCCTTTAAGTCATGATGACTTTCTCTCATTTGAAACAAAGTGATCTCAGTATCAGTGATCTTAACAAACCATTAGCAGCTGTCCACCCATTTATATTCCAGTGAACAAGTGAAAAGTTAGAGTCGTTTACAGACTGGCTCGAGGATCTTCAACGCTTCCCTCCGCGTGCACCCCCAGCCGTGGACATAATCATTTTGCCATTACTGGCTATGTACTGTAGAAATCCTTACCCACCGCGGGGATCTCACGCAGAAGGTTCTTAAAATTCAGCTCGATCAGGCGATCCGCGTGGGACTTAGCCGATCTTATGTAGACTTTTTCAAAGCTCTGGCTCTTCCGCAGTAGACGTTTCAGCCGAAGAACAGCAACCTTTTCTCAAATCTCAAATCTGATTTCCTTGGAGGTTTTGGCATTCTCAATCTTTAATTCAATGTTGTCCATCCTTGAGCTCAAAATTCCGATTTCCAGATCATTATTTTCTCTGATTTCCTTCGCATTTCTTTCCATCTCTTTTTTCATTGAGACCATGTTGTCATTAGCGAGCTTGGTCATCGAGTCACGTAGACTGTCAATTTTTTTATGAATCTGCTTTTCAAGCGCAGTCTGGCTGCATAGTGGTCATTCTCCCGTTGATCGCTTTAAATCCTCCAGAAATGATCTTGTAACCCGAACATTAACAGGTGCGCCATTTGTCCCCATGGTCCCACAGGCTTTGTAGTTGAAGATATACGTCTTCCGATACTTTCTTCTTGACAAACTTATCTTATATGAGTCAATTTCATTTACCATTAGTATTGTTCATGGTTTTTCGTAGTTTTGTTGCATTTTGCAGCCTTTTCTTGTGGTTTGTTTGAATTGTTTGGAGAGCTGCAACTGCGCTGTCTGCTTGGCCGCAACACAGCTGCAAACGTTCAGTTTACAGGTGCTCTGGTCTCTTGTTTCTTCCTCAAATCGCAGAGCTTCATCATGGGAGACCTTGAGTCCATCGTACACATCAGACAGCTCCTTGGGCAGTACAGTGGAATAGTTGCATGGCTGAGTGTGAAGAGGGAGAGGGAAGATGGCCAGAGAGGACAGTGGTGTACAGGGTCTGGTAGGTGAGAGCAGCTCCATGTGGGAGGTTCCCCAATTCAGTTGGCACATAGTCTACATATTTGTTGTTTGTTTCCAAAAGTCTCAGCATCTGGCAGTTAATTCCAGTTTTCTTAAACTTTTCCAAAAGAGAATTTGCAAAGGAATCACAGGATTGATCAAAAGCAGGTAAGGGGATGGGACAGTAAATCTTGGGTCCGATGCCATAATTGGATATCTTTGGGTTATCGTCTGCCTTGGGTGGCTGGATTTTATTAATGTTCAGAAGAGTAGCTGGCTTTGGTTTTAAACCTAATTCACGTGAGGGGATGTGCCACGTCTGAGGCATTGCTGTTTTACTCTTTGTTTTGGGGACTGATTTTAATCCTAATTTGTTGTAATGGGCAAGAGTGTAAAGGAGGCCAATACGATGTGAGCAGTGGCCGAGACCAACTTCGCAGGTACAGCTGGTTTGCTGAATCCTCTCAGCTGCACTTGATAATCCAACCTGGGCAGAAAAAAACACAAATTGTTGAACACAGTGAGTGGCCTCTCCTTCATTTGAACATGCAGACCATGCAGAATATTGCACATGCAGTCGTGCACTGTTCATTCTTCTGAAGGAACAGTTGAACAAGATCAGAATTTTCAAGAGATCATACATTTATATATCAATATAAAGGCAAATTTAGTAGTAGCCAATTGTGATGCGATTCAGCTGATTCTACTTGAAAATTCACTTACAATGGGGAACAAGAGAACACTGAAGAGAAAAGGTGAAATACATTGACAGGTGAACTCTGAAGTTTGCAGGTTTGGATCTTGTCACAAGTTGGAGGTAGATGCAGTGATCTCATTTATTTGACTGCTTATGTATCACTCATGCTTATGTCACTTGCCAATGCTTGTCACTTGTCCTCTGATCTGGACAATGGCTTCTTTTATTGTTACCAATGACCTGTACCCTGTTTGGCGGCTCATTTCTACGCATAGTAGGATATGCTTTTGCCCTGACAGCAGTGGTACTGCTATCATCAACTTTGACTGAAAGCAAAGTAGTGACAAACAACAAAATAGTATGTTATGTCATGAGAAAAAGTTCAAGTTGGATCCTTGTAAAAGTCAAAAAATGGAGTAGAGTACAGGAAAAACTGGAAAAATCCAAGGCCACTCTGTTTCAGGTAGAACAGTTAAAAAGCCTTTATTGTGGCATGGCTAAATCTTACACAATTAAAAAGACCAACGTGTTTCAGCTACAGAGAGCCTTCATCAGGGTAGAGGCCCAACACTTTATTTTTTATTTTTTATTTTTTATTGATTCATTCCAAAGCATACAGTCAACAAGCAGACATTAAACATCAGTACAGAGTATGCCACTTCGATAGAAATAAAATAAATAAAAAACAAAACAAACAGGGGTATCATGTTAGAATAAACTCAGGTATTAACAAAAATCTTTAAATCTTTACAAATATTCATAGTTTTTAAGGCTTTGCTGTTCTTGAGACCACATACAGTTTTAATGTAATGTCCGAATTCAACTTTGAACTGTTGTATGTGTGGTTTCTTGGTAGTCCACTTGCACTTATGTATATAGTGTTTCCCATATAAAATAAAAAGGTTCAAAATAAATAATCTTTTACAATCAATATCACTCTTTTCATGAACAAATATAATGTCTCTTTTTTCTAAGTGAACAGTTGGACCAGTCAGCTCCTTGAAGAGACACTCCTCTATCCAAAATAATTTTGCACATAAACAATCAAAAAATAAATGACATATAGTTTCAAGATTACAAAACACACATATTCCATCAATATCAATCCTGAACCTTGAAAGTACCTGGCTAACAGGGTAAATCAAATGTAAAATTTTAAAAGAAACTTCTCTAATTTGTTGGTAACACAATACTTCTTATTGATATTCCAAACTGCCTTCCAATCAATATTCTCAAATCTAGAATTCCAGAAAAACTTGGCAGGAGGTGTTGTGGACTCCTGACATAATTTCCTAATGAAATTATTAGTACATTTTTGTCTGTGAAACATATACCATCTACCATAAGGTTACCATTAACTTGTGGATTCAAATCAAGCATCATACTTCCTTGTAGTAACCTCAAAAGACCGGCAGGTATTGCGTCAAAGACAACAGCAAATTCTTTGGGCGTAACTGGAACTCCGTATTTTCTGAGGAATTCTGCATAAGTAAATAGAAGTCCATCTTCATTTAGTAATTGTGCCACCAACAAAATGTAATTTTTAACCCATTTATCAGTGTTTTATTTTTGAATCTAATATATTTATTATTTCAAATTAAACATCTATTGGGCAAAAAATTGCGTTTATACATAATTAACCAGGATAATAATACTTGTTTATGGTAGTTTGACAATGTGACAGGGATCTTATTAATGTCAAAATTACAATGCAGGAGGAATTCAATACCACCTACTTTTTCAAAAATAAGTTCTGGAAAAATGTACCACAGTTTATCTTTTCCTTTCATATAATTTTGTATCCACTTGACCTTGAACGTAGTATTTGAAGTACCAAAATCTTCACATTGAGACCCCCTTCACAATATATTACATATCACACTCTTTTTTAAATAGTGGGGTTTATTCCTCCAAACAAAATTAAAGAGTCTTGTGTCAATCTGTTTAACTATTGCCTGTGGGACATCCAATACCATTGCAGTATATACCAACCGTGATAAACCTTCACTTTTTGATAACAATACACGGCCATTTAAAGATAAATCTCTCATTAGCCAAGAACCAAATTTCTTATTGATCTTCTCAATCAAAGGAGGGAAATTCAAATTCACCCTTTCATCTTGATTTTTACATATTTTAATACCCAAGTATGAAATTACATATTTTATGGGAATACCACATATTTCAACCAAATCATGCAGCTTATTTTTTAAAGCAAAAAGGTTGCATTTTTTAATATTTAAAGTTAGACCTGATACCGAAGAGAATAAAGCAAGGCAA
This sequence comes from Poromitra crassiceps, assembly GCF_964638095.1. Lineage (NCBI taxonomy): Eukaryota > Metazoa > Chordata > Actinopteri > Beryciformes > Melamphaidae > Poromitra > Poromitra crassiceps. The sequence continues at coordinate 12,298,345 of NC_139642.1, forward strand.
TTGATAGCTTTTTTAACTTATTTTTCATCCTGTAAAAAAATTGACGTATCATCTGCTAACTGACAGCATTTAAATTCTTCCCTGGCTATTTGAATGCCTTTGAAATGGTCTTTTTTAACGTGAAGTGCCATCATTTGCATGACGAGTAAAAACAAGAAAGGAGCAGCTGGATCATCTTGTTTAATCCCTCTCCCGATATTAAATCTAGGAGTGGTTCCATTTGATAATTTAACTGAACTATTACAGCCTTCGTATATTGTCTGGATTGCACGTTTGAAATAACTGCCAAAGCCAAAGAAGTCTAAAGTATCAAATAAAAACCTGTGCTCCACAGTGTCGAAGGCCTTATAGTAATCCACACACAAAATATAGCTATCATCATCAATTAACTTGCTATAATCAATCAGATCTAAAACTAGACGAATATTATTGCTTATGTGCCTTCCACGCATAAAACCAGATTGACACTCATCAATAATTGAATTAAGGCACAACTTCAATCTCTGAGCAAAAATCAGTGCAAATACTTTAGCATCATTGTTAATTAAAGTTATAGGCGTCCAATTTTCAATCATTAATAAATCTTTATCTGGCTTTGGTATTAAAGAAATAAGGCCTTGAGCCAAGGTTGGAGGAAGCTTTCCAACCTCTATTGCTTCCCTAAAGACACATAACATAAATTCTGCAAACTCATCTTGAAATACTTTGTAGAACTCACTCGTTAGTCCATCGTTCCCAGGGGATTTATTATCCATTAATTTAGAGATACAATTTTTTACTTCTGTTAAAGTTAAATTCTGGTCACACATCTTTTTTGAATCCTCATCTATAGACTTTGCATTCTGCCTTATAGAGGCAAAGAAAGATGCATCACTAATATCATTTCTTTTGGTATATAATTTCCCATAAAAGGATGTAACAAAGCAAGAGATAGTCCTTGAATTAGGGCTGGCACGGATCACGGATAATCCGTGACCCGTACGGATCAGCCCCCACGGTTCGGAACACGGTTCGGAACGTCAATGGTCCGCGGACACACACACACACACACACACACACACACACGCGCACATGTTTCACACATTATCACCGGACGGTGAAATGTTGCCTTAGGACACATAACAACAAAACAACACGTGGGGCCACTGAGTAGCTTAACGTAGCATCAACGTTATATTTCCAGACTCACCTGGTCTGGTCTGTAGGCTACCCGTGTCAAGTGACTGCAGGTTATTAGCAAGCAACAGCCACGAAGTTAGGCATAGCAGTGCCACCTAAAACAGGAAGTTGGGTTGTTCTGCCTTCAGAGTAAAAGCATACATTGTGTCACTTATGAGAAAAAAATATTTTTTGAGCTGTGCAGGGCAACAAATGGTTAGATAATTATAATAGTATTAAAAAAATCAAATCGAAAATCTAATTTTGAGAGAAAAAATCTGATATATATTTTTTTTTGCTGATCCGAAAAATCCGTGATCCGTGGCTCAAAATCCGTCACGTGATCCGATCCATGGGTTTTCTGATCCGTCCCAGCCCTACCTTGAATGTTAGCTAGCTTGAATGAGTCGGCCAAAAAGTTTCTCCGGTCAAAAGTAAAAGTCAGAAATCGCCAACTCCTGCATTTTCCACTTCAAAACAACCTTACATTGCCGTTTATGATTCGGTATTAAGGTCAAGTCTGTTAACAGGTGTGAAAATCAAAAATACCTATTCAGCCTCGAACAAACACAGCCAGCTTGACCGCCATCTCGCGCGAGTCCCCGGTAGAGGCCCAACACAGAAATACATGTGCATATATAGTGACATCACTCAAGCAATTAGTGATTAGCCCTCCTGGATAGTACACCTGTGCATCACAGGGAGCTTGCAATCATTCACAATAATGCTAGATACATGATGTTTATATAAAGAAGGAAACATAATAAAGTTAAAAACAATTGGGTACCCAATAAATGAAGAAATTGAAAAAAAAATCGAATAGGTAGAATGAAAAAATAAATAAACTGCAGGTGGGACCAATGTCATGCAATGCCCACAGACTACAGGGAATTGGAGGAATAACACTCCAACCTGACAGGAGGAACTAAATACAGTACCAGCAACAATTGTGCAGCCTACAAAGTTGAGGCCATAGAGACCTCCCAGGAAGCTACAGGATGAGGAACCAAATACATTTAACTGAGCAAAATATCTCAATAACAAAAAAACAATATCTGACTCAGAGAAATGGAGAGAAATCAATATCATCATTCAACCCAGGGAAAGTGGTTGCTTTTAGGGTTACAATCCAAAAAGTTTCTCTTTGGAGGTGATGTTTGAGTCTATCCCCTCCTCTGGCAGATTTGGGGATGACTTCTATTGCCATGATTTTCAAAGAGTTACAATTTGTGTGTCCAGCAGTTTTGTAGTGATTGGCCATAGGGTAATTAGGGTTGTTGGTTCATATAGAGGGTATAGAGACACTGCGTAACGCGTCATCATTCAGAAACCACGCCCAAGACGGGGGAAAACAGAACCCCCCCCCTCCAATCCTGGCGTTCTCCTATGTCACGTTCCTATGTCACGTGCATGGTTGCGTGTTGCACAAAAATATCGTATCGTATATACAGCAGGTGTCAGTTATCTAGGCTGATTACTGCATTCAAGCTCAGTCTTGCTGTGACTCAGTGGGCGTGACCCCACAGTGACTTCTGCCTCTGTGACATCACCTGCATACCCTCTATAGCATATTTGTGCTCAGCAAATCTGTCTTTGAGTCTACGTTTGGTGCGTCCGATGTAAAAGCAGCCACATTCACACTCAAGCCTATAGACAACAAAAGTTGCGAAGTAGCGAAGCTTTTAATTTGATAGACTTTCCCACTGAAGACATCTTGGAATCGGTCAGTTTTGATGACGTTCGTGCAGTGATTGCACCCACCACACCTGAAGTTGGCGACTGGACGTTGCAGCCAAGAAGACTCCGAGGGGGTGGGGGGCAGGTAGCTCCGAACCAGCTTGTCCCGGAGTGTTGGGGCACGTCTGAATGCAAAAGCTGGAGGATTTTTTAGAGCAGAGTCACTCTGGAGAACACACCAGTTCCTTTTAATAATGTCCTTGATTTTGTGAGACATTATACTGTATTGGGTGGTGAAATATATCTTTCCCGTTGGGGCTGGACGAGAGCTTTTCTGGAAAAGTGTTCTCCTTGCGGTGCAATGAATACAACTTCAACTGGGCAGACATCTTGAATTCAGGCCTCTCAAACACCTCTCAAAAACCTCTCAACACAAAACAGGAAAAACCAAGTGTGAACCCGTTTATATCAACCCAACACGTGGACCAGTTGATAGATAAATCAATCAATCATGAGTGGATTGAATCATTGCAGATCTATTCAGATATTAGGTCGCCACCAAAACCTCTTAGCCTTTGGTCACCGCCGAATGTCGTCCCCTTAGAAGTTTGGCTTGCATGGGAGCCGGGGCACCAGAGCCTGCACACACACACACACACACACACACACACACGCACGCACGCACGCACACGCACACGCACACACGCAGACACTCGCACACACACACACACACACACACACACACACACACACACACACACACACACACACACACACACAAACATCCGTCTGGTTTACACTGTTAACTCATTGAGTGCCAGCCACTTTTGGAGAACGGACGTTCCCAGTGCCAGAGTTTCAGAGCGTTTTCAGTGATTTCTCGAGGCCCACAGAATATTGTGTGATATTACTATGTAAACACCGAACACGCACAAAGAAAGAGGGGACTCTCTTCTATCATCAGCAAAAAAAAGTTTATTGATATCATTTTCTGTTCTAATTTTCTGTTCAGCTTCTAATTCTTCCAACAGGCGCTATCCCTAAATAGCGCTTTGCGCACTGAAGACCCCTTCACTGACGTCGTGTACTCACGTGCGTGCATGCGTGTGTGTGTGTGTGTGATTTCAATTACTAACTTATTTTTCATTTTTAGGAATACTCATCCCACGTCATCAGTGACACAGGTAAGCTCTAAATGTATATGTTCTGGAGGGGGGCTATGGGGAGGTACGCAGCGCAGGGGAACGGGCAGTTGACATGTTAGCAATAGCCAGTAACTCTTGATAGCCCCTTGTGGGACACGTGTGGTACCTGGGGGCGTTCATGATGTTAGCATGACAGGGCAGGTGTAATGAGTTGGCCTGTGTTAAACATAAATTAGTTATTTATTTTCATTTATTTTACAGTCATGAAGCCCAACAATGCCTGCCCGTGCCCCCTCCCTGGATGCAAGAAGAAACTTTTTGAGGTCCTTTCAAAGCACCTGAAGGGGAAACACCAGATTTCTAACCACCAGGAAAGGGCAATATTATTTAAGCACGCCGGAGGACGGCTAATCCTGGCAGGCGAACATTGCCCGATTAAAGGCTGCAAACAGCAGCAGGTCTTAAAGGACCCAAAACACCATATTCGGCAACATATTAATTTGACCAAGGCTGAGGGGGAAAATTATATTGAGCGGCTCAGCCTAAAGGTGGCCCGCAAAAGGTTGGCTGACCTTAGGGCGTCCCAGCCGGACCCCCCCATGACAACAAGCCTGGACGTGGAGGACGGAGGTGAGGCTGAGGCCGACACCGCCAGTGATGGGCCATGCGACAGCAAAGGGCCAGGCCCCAGCCGACAGCCACCGCCCAGCCAGACCCCAGCACCCAGCCAGCCCCCAGCACCCAGACAGTGCCCAGCCTGGCACATCCGGGGAACCCTCTACCTCGGAGCTGAAGAGGGAGAGCGCCGCTCTGAAGGAGGAAAACGCTCTTCTGAGGCAGGAAGTGAAAGTGCTGCGCCTCGAGCTACAGGCATACCGGAAGGTGAGTGAAAGGAGAGGGGCAAGTTTAAATGTTCTTGATTATCTAAATAGTTTTGTTCATCTTTGATCGTCTTTCCATTTATGTTTCATGTCTACAGAAAGATGCCAGCAGGGCTGCAGATGGTGGGGAGTGGGTGAGGGTCAGGAGACAGCCTAGGCTATGCCAGCAACCTGTCGAGGTCAGTGGCGGGAGAGGGATTGCTTTAATGCTGCACAGTAATGTATGTATGGTGAAATGGGGAGTGACTATCATTTTCTGTCCATCTTATTCTTTCTGCATGAACAGGTGCCTCCATCTCCAGGTGCAGACAGCAGCAGCAGCAGCGACACCGTCGACTTTGTGAGTACAATATTTTAGTGCCATAAGACATTTTATTACAACATATGAATATGTAATATAAGGAATGTTGTTACACATATGATATATTGTGTGTATATCAGGCTGATATACTTACCTCATACCTGAGATACAACACAGTTATACAGTGATTTCTCAATGCACAGGTGACGCTCAGTGGGCCCTCAAGCCCTTCAGAGGGCGACGTCAGCAATGTGAGTAAAATGTTTAAGTGCCAAACCACGTGTCTTTTTGTGTACCTCATACCTGACATGGAACACAGTTATACATTGATTTCTCAATGCACAGCTCCCTTCACTTCCCGACCTGACGGCACTTCTCGCCCTCGGCGGCAGTGGGCCAGAGGAGCCATTTGAAGACGACCAAGAGGAACTCCTCGATGTGAGTAACATGTTTTACTGCCACATAACATTGAAGAAGAATTAAGTGCATTGTACCAGGTTGTATTCAGATGCGTTTCAGGCCATTTGGAGTCGATTGGCATTATGCTTGAAAGTAGTTTTTTGACTCCAAATTACACCAAACTTAAACCGAAGCATCATCATCATGAGATGAATTCACGCACCTAGTTTCATGCAGTTTCATCCATTTTCCTAGGAGTTATGAGCATTTGTTGTTGGGTTAGTATTATCTGTTGTCGGCAGATGACACTATTTGATGTAGCATGATGACTGTGCGCAACATTCCATTCCTTGTGTTTTTGTAGCTCTTCAAAGAAAACGGGAACCTGTTGTTTCCCGAAGAAGAAGAGGAGAAGGAAGAGGAAGACAGGGAACTCGACAGGGCCATCAAGGCCCTTTTCTCTTCCTTCTCCTCTTCTTCAGAGGACACAGAGGACACCACCCTGCCATCCACCTCCCGCCCTTCTCCAGCCAGCCCAGCCAGCCCAGCCAGCCCTGCCTCCACACCGCCCTCCACCCCCCTCCGAAGGCCCCGCTCCATTGAGGACCCAACGTCAGAGCACAAACGGGTGTGCCAGCAGCCCCACCCGCCCCGACCTCCCCTGATGCCAGTGGTGGTGTTATGCCGGCTGAAGATTCCCCTCCCTTAGCCTGAAGTGCCCCCCCCCAGCCAAATGTCCCCACCCCCCAGCCCCCCCCCAGCCAAATGTCGCCCAGCCAGCCCCCCCCCCCAGCCCTCCAGCCATAGGAGCTGTTGTTCAGAGCGGCTGTGGTGTGTAACAAAGGACCTTCCCTCCCTCCGCCATTTTATTTATTATATTTTTATTTGAGCCATTTCCATTTTGGACAAGGAAAGGGGTGGGACTCCCCCTGTTTTGTTTTTGACTGAGGATTTTGTTTGAGCCCTGTTTTAGTTTGTTTTTAGAAAGGGGTGGGTCTCCCCCATTGTATATATGTGTATATATATATTTGTTTTATAGTTTTATAGTTTTATATTTGTATTGTATTGTTGTTGTGTTGATCCCCGGGGGGAGTTTATTAATGTTAAAACAAAACAAAAAAAACTGCCTAGCAGGAAACAAAAAAAAAACAAAAAAAAAACAACCTCCACACGGACACTGCCTTACGGACACTGCCTTACCATTCAATCTGTCTTATTTTTGTGCTTTGCAACACAGACACAGACACCAGACCCTGCAGACCTCGAGTCCTTGAAGAGGTCAATGGGTGTGAGGATGGCAGTGGTGGTGTTAAGCCGTCTCAAACTTCCCCTCCCTTAGCCAGAAGAGCCCGCCCTCCAGCCAGAAGTGCCCGCCCTCCAGCCCCCCCTTCCCCCTCCAGCCAGAAGTGACCCCCCCCCAGCCAGAGGAGCCCCCCCCTCCAGCCAGAAGTGACCCCCCCCAGCCAGAGGAGCCCACCCTCCAGCCAGAAGTGAGCCGCTTCCAGCCAGAAGACCCTGCCCTCCAGCCATAGGCACCTGTTGTTCGGGGCGGCTGTGGTGTGTGTGTCAAAGGACCTTCCCTCCCTCCGCCATTTTATTTCTTACATTTTTATTTGAGCCATTTTAATTTTGGACAAGAAAAGGGGTGGGACTCCCCCTGTTTTGTTTTTGACTGAGGATTTTTTTGAGCCCTGTTTTAGTTTGTTTTTCGAAAGGGGTGGGTCTCCCCCATTGTATATATGTGTATATATATATTTGTTTTATAGTTTTATATTTGTATTGTATTGTTGTTGTGTTGATCCCCGGGGGGAGTTTATTAATGTTAAAACAAAACAAAAAAAAATGCATAGCAGGAAAAAAAAAAAAAAAAAAAAAAAAAACCTCCACACGGACACTGCCTTGACGTTGGCGTGGCGGCTTAACGCCTGTGTGATCCCAGAGCCTCTGGAGAATGGCTCTCCAGAGACTCTAGGATCACCCAGGCTAACTAAAGTGTCCAATTAACCTTTTTTTCAGACTGTCGCTGAACTTTCTTGGTCATGTATCAGGAATGGCTACCCCCACCATTGTGAGGCTTGCTCGCTTTGGGCTACTGTGAATTTTCATGACACCACATGGTACACACTGGTGTACACGTGTATCCTCAACACGTGTGCAAAAGATGGGGTCGTTGCGACTTCAGCAGGTCGTTCAGTTGCCAAAAAGCTGTTTTCGCTTATCTCAAAGTCGTCTGGTGTCATATAAGAAATTGCAGTAAAATTCAGTAATTGAAGCTAGCACGAAAACAACTGTTTGACTATGTACTATGGGTTCACTAGTTACACTGTAGCGAGAATTACTGCTCCAGGTTGAGTGGAAATTTGTCCCATGCACCTAGGAGGATGAAATTTTGCTGAATATAGGTGGTTTCGTGTGATTTCTGAGAATTTTCAGCTGTGCGGGAGCACAGCTCGCTGAGCGTAAGTGTGATTTGCGTAGGCTTTGCTGAGAGTAGGCTTTAGACTGTCTCCTACGTGTCCAGCAAATTTGAAACGTCTAGCCTCATCGGCTGAATTTTAGTGAATTGTGGCATCCGACATATGTCTTGATTCACGTGTTGGGTGTAAAGTTTTGAGTCTTGACAAGTTTTGAGCGCTAACGCTAGCCAGCCAAGCTAACAAGCTGTAGTTTAGCGGCACGCTGAGCGCTAACGCTAGCCAGCCAAGCTAACAAGCTCTTGTTTGCTAAACTAGCTCAAACTTGAGCAAAATAAACTTTTGAACAACCTACTTATATGATATATGAGAAATGGGGGTGGTGTAGACGCCTAGACTGAAAGGAAGCATATTCAGCATTTTATGGACTAAACCTGAGACGGGGAGTTTGATGATATCTTTGTTGATGATTTTGACACAGAATGGATCGTATGGCTAAACGCCTTGAGGTTCTCCGCCAGCATCACCGCCAGTGTGAGGCGCGGTATGAGAGCGCCCAGCTGGAGCGCCAGCAGCCCCAGGTAGCTCAAGCTGAAATGGTAAGTCAAATCATGTATGATAATGCATCAGTCTCCTAACAGTGCCCACATCAAGTTCACAAGATTACTTCTGTGTTTTTCTTGTGCAAAACAACGCAGCAACGCAAAATAAGGAATGCGGAGAGGGAGGTGGCGAGGAAGATCAGCCGCAAGTACAAGGCCTGGAGGAGCGCCGTGAAGCCACGGGGGATGGCTGACCCCCCCTCCTCCACTCCTGCACCTCCTGAACCCCAACCCACATCACATGCCCCCCCCTCCTCCACTCCTCCACCTGCTGACCCCTGACACTGAGGGCTTAGGCCTCAACTCCTAGGGAAATGCCACGAACTGCCTAAATTTTTTTGTCTGAACTCATCTCAAGGTATATATTCAGCCCATAAAATATTGTCTCCATAGGCCACACCCACATACCGGAAGTCGCGTTTCGACCACTTCCTGTGCTCGAATCGCCGCGGGAGTGGTCTCGTTGGATTTTTAGCCCAATTCTACACTAAATAGTTTCAATTTAGAAGCTGAGATATTCAGCCTTTTGTGAAATGAAGCATTTCAAGCACATCACTGACTCTGAAGCTAATATTTTCTGATGTAATGACACCTCAAAAATAATTTCCTTCAATAAAACAGTGAAAACAAAGGAATTTTGTTTGGCCAAATAATATTTTTTAGCTGCAACCAGCAGCGCTGGCCCCTGCGTGCGCAGACCCTACACCTTCTTGCTGGTCTCGATTTACTGCTGGTGGGCATCAGATATTCTAGCTTGTTTGCCTGTCTCTGTGCATCGAGCCTGCTGTCTGGGTCTGTGTTTACTGTCAATGGTTGTATGCTGCCCTGCGTGCCCCACCCCCCTCCTCCTCCTCCGTGGGAGTGTCTCCGGTGGCTCTGCTGCGTTTGCTCTGCGTTTGCTCTGCACTGAAAAGTGCGCTGCACCCCGCTTTTTCACAGCGTGTCGCCGGCTCCCAGCTGAGAATAATGTAACTTTTCAGAAAGACGCTGGTGTCGCTAACTAAATCATATGGAGGGGCTATCGCAGCGGACACGGAGGGGCTCAATTGACTGCTGTTCACAGGCACAGCTAATGTTATGCTTCATGCATATCGATGCATACCGATGCCGTTTCCGTTTCCATAACGACTTCTTCTCTGTTTTTTACTCAAATTTCTCTAATCTGGAGAGCACTGTCGCCACCTAATGGGTCGGTAAAATAGGTTATACACATTCAACATGCCCCAAAATTTTACAGGAGATGGATCTGGCTTTGATCCACGTCCCACCGTCAAAAAACGCAATTGACGACTTTAGTCGTCATTGGCACTCTACGTCAGTATTTGAATTGACGACTATACTCGTCCGTGGCACTCAATGAGTTAATTATTAATCTCTCTCTGTCTCTCTCTCTCTCTCTCTCTCTCTCTCTCTCACACACACACACACACACACACACACACACACACACACACACAGTATCAGTTCAGTCTACTCTCTCTCACCAGCGACGCAGCAGGTTATCTCCAACATGAAAAGGTATTGTATGAAACTCTTTCCATGACAGTTGAACGTGTTTGATTCTTCAGTCTGTTAATGTTTCCTGTTGATTGATGTAACAGTAATAACAGTAATAACTATAATAACAGTAATAACAGTAATAACTGTCAGACAGAAGAAGCCTCTGTGTGTGTGATCAGGAGGGGAAGTCTGTTTGGGTTGGAAATATGAAAACACTTCATGACAGTTTATCATCACATCAGTGTTTGGGAGTTAACATTATGTAGGGCTGAGCAATATATCAATATTAAATCAATATGGTGATATGAGACTAGATATCGTCTTAGATTTTGTCCTTTCGTGCTTTTAAAGGTATTATGTCAACAATATTGTGATATTTGATTTTGTCCACATCGCACAGCCCTACATTAACGTCTAACATGTTGATTTGTTGTCATGTTTTTACAGTGAACACTGATGTCATAAATCTAAAACACTACCATCAAAATAGTCTTCATGTATGTTTTGGCTTCATGAGGCCATGTTACATATTCAAACACATACAATTATGTGGAAATCATTTCCTTTCTCCTGTTTTGATAAAGTGTATGGTTACTGCCCCGCCCCCTTCCAAATATAATTTACTAATAGTTGATGCAAGACAATGTTACAATGTTGCCTATTTAGCAAAACTCTGTCATTTCATTGATCAGTACAATGAGAAACACTGTACAATGTATACGGTAACCAGTATAACCAGTCTGTTACTGTGACACACTGAGAACTGTCCAGTATAACGAGTCTGTGCACAGATAGAAAAAGATAAGAAAGGAAATATGTACAAAATGACTGACTGAACTGAGTGTAGAAGTCACCTGAGGCCTCTTTATACTCTATAGTGTTTCTCCAGGTGAGTTTTCCCAGGTGAGACTTCAAGTTTTCAGAATTGTGTGCATAGTTCAATTGTGTGTGTGTGTGTGTGTGTGTGTGTGTGTGTGTGTGTGTGTGTGTGTGTGTGTGTGTGTGTGTGTGTGCGTGCGCGCACATGTGTGTGTGTGTGTGTGTGTGTGTGCGCACGCGTGCGTGTGCGTGTGTGTGTGTGTGTGTGTGCGTGCGCGTGCGTGCGTGCAATGGATCAAAACTCTCATTGTGTTTGACTCAGAGCAGGAAGTCTCTTGAGTTCACTGGAGGTCACATGTCACCATCTGATCCACATCAGAACATTCTACACTTTAGACTTTGATCCTTATGTCATGTTATGGCTGTTTGTTCATCTTTCTTCAGGCAAGGCAGCACAGCTTTATAGCACAGTCATACAATGGGACAAGTCAAAGTGCTTTGAATAGTCATAAAAATACAGGTAAAATATTAACAGACGAGATATAAAATACTTCAAAAGACAGGTCACATGATCTTTCCATCAAGTTACTTCATGTTTCAATAGAAGCAGTGAAGTAAATCCATGTTGCTTATTATAATGCACTTCACTGTTTTCTACTACAACTCATACTTTTAAAGGTGTATTCCACTAAAACACGACTACTGCTGCTGCTTTAAAGGCTCATTTCACTTAAATAAACCTTTTTCTCTCACATAGCCAAACATCAGTCTGAGGAGAGGATATGTTGGGCCTTGAGAATTGTGTGCAGTTCCTTTATGACAACTTGCTCATAGATGGACTGAATGGACTTCTGTCATATAGAGCATCGCAGGAATGAGTCCAGATTCCAGAAGTAGCATGTTGGAGCTTACAGGGGAAAGTGAATGGGCTTTTAGAATGGGATCATGTCTATGTTCCCCGGGTTCTATGTTCCCCGGGTTCTATATTCCCAGTTTTTCACTAACCTCTCCCAGCCCCCACGCCAAACCTAACCTCCCCCCATGCCTAAACCTAACCTCCCCCAGACCCTAACCCAAAACCTAACCTCTCCCACCCCCACGCCTAAACCTAAGTTCATAGAAAGGGTTCTATGTTCCCCAGTCCCACAAAAACGGGGAACATAGGACCCGGGGAACATAGGGATGACCCCTTTAGAATGGGGATTTCACTTAAATGCGTAAAATAAGGTCTGTGGTTAACAAAAGTTTATGGGAGTGGTCATTTCTGTTCAGCAGAATAATCTTCACAAACGTGAATCACTTTTATGACTTTTGAAACATAAATGCGTAAAAAGAAAAGATTTTTAGGAAACGCTTCAAAAGGCATTAGTGTGTTTTTGTTTTGTTTGTGTGTGTGTGTGTGTGTGTGTGTGTGTGTGTGTGTGTGTGTGTGTGTGTGTGTGTGTGTGTGTGTTGTTGTTGGTGCGGTTGTGTTTTCTACTTTGGGGGGTTTATTGCACTAGTATGTCTAAACTGCCTTGAGGGGTTTATTGCACTAGTATGTCTAAACTGCCTTGGGGGGTTTATTGCACTAGTATGTCTAAACTGCCTTGGGGGGTTTATTGCACTAGTATGTCTAATCTGCTTTGGGGGGTTTATTGCACTAGTATGTCTAATCTCCCTTGGGGGGTTTATTGCACTAGTATGTCTAAACTGCCTTGGGGGGTTTATTGCACTAGTATGTCTAATCTGCTTTGGGGGGTTTATTGCACTAGTATGTCTAATCTCCCTTGGGGGGTTTATTGCACTAGTATGTCTAAACTGCCTTGGGGGGTTTATTGTACTAGTATGTCTAATCTGCCTTGGGGGGTTTATTGCACTAGTATGTCTAATCTGCCTTGGGGGGTTTATTGCACTAGTATGTCTAATCTGCTTTGGGAGGTTTATTGCACTAGTATGTCTAATCAGCCTTGGGGGGTTTATTGTACTAGTATGTCTAATCTGCCTTGGGGGGTGTATTGTACTAGTATGTCTAATCTGCCTTGGGGGGTTTATTGCACTAGTATGTCTAATCAGCCTTGGGGGGTTTATTGCACTAGTATGTCTAATCTGCCTTGGGGGGTTTATTGCACTAGTATGTCTAATCTGCCTTGGGGGGTTTATTGCACTAGTATGTCTAATCAGCCTTGGGGGGTTTATTGTACTAGTATGTCTAATCTGCCTTGGGGGGTTTATTGCACTAGTATGTCTAATCTCCCTTGGGGCTTAATTGCACTAGTATGTCTAATCTGCCTTGGGGGGTTTATTGCACTAGTATGTCTAATCTGCTTTGGGGGGTTTATTGCACTACTGTAGTTTGTCTAATCTGCCTTGGGGGGTTTATTGCACTAGTATGTCTAATCTGCCTTGGGGGGTTTATTGCACTATAAGTCAAGTCAAGTCAAGTTTATTTGTATAGCACATTTCATACACAGAGGCAATTCAAAGTGCTTCACATAAAATGGTTGACAGGAAAATAAAATAAAAGAAGAGAATAAAATGGACATTTAACGTGGAATTAGAAGGGTTTTTTACATTCAGTCTTGTGCGGTTTTGAATGAGCTGAGACAAGTTCAGTTCTAAGCATAGCTGTTTTAGGCTAGCAGAACTTTCAGAAATCCAATTATAATTTAAATCCCCCAGAACTAGGAGTTCGACTCCTGTATGAGCTGAAAGCACCTTCTCCAGGCTTTCTAAAACTGAAGCAGGTGCAGAGGGCGGGCGATAAATCCCTGCAACAATGACATGGACATCACCCCCAACACAAACATCCAAAACAATACACTCAAAACACTTCGGAATGGAGGCGGCTGATACCACATGAGTGACTAATTGCTCTTTGACATAAATCACTACACCGCCACCTTTAGACATACTAGGTTGTTTACCTACAACTCAATAGATTCCTAACCTCAAATGATCTCCTAGATAAACTCCAATCAGCCTTTCACCCCCATCACAGCACAGAAACCGCGCTTACTAAAGTCATAAATGACATCAGAATGAACACAGACTCAGGCAAAAATTCGATTCTAGTGCTACTGGATCTTAGCGCTGCATTTGACACTGTTGACCACTCAATTTTATTGGACAGACTGGAAAACTGGGTTGGGCTATCGGGTACGGTCCTCCAGTGGTTCAAGTCCTATCTTCAAGACAGGAAGTACTTCGTCTCCATTGGCAATTACACATCTGACCTAACTAGGATGACTTGTGGGGTGCCTCAAAGATCCATTATGGGGCCCGTTCTCTTCAACCTTTATATGCTCCCTCTAGGCCTAATTATGCAAAAAAACAAAGTAGCCTATCATAACTATGCAGACGACACTCAGTTGTATATAACTCTTTCCTCAGCTGACTATGCCCCCATAGAATCATTGTGCCAGTGCATTGATCAAATAAATAACTGGATGTGCCAGAATGTCCTACAGCTAAACAAAGACAAAACTGAGGTGATCGTCTTTGGCCCCAAAGAACAAAGGCGTTATTATTGATTCCGATCTCAACTTTAACTCCCACATTAAGTCAATTAGAAAATCAGCTTTTTATCATCTTAAAAATATAGCAAGAATTAGGGGATACATGTCCAGACAGGATCTAGAAAAACTAATTCACACCTTCATTTATAGTAGGTTAGACTACTGCAATAGCCTTTTTTCTGGTCTCTCCAAAAAAGAACTTAGGCAACTTCAACTCATTCAGAATGCTGCTGCTAGAGTTCTAACGAAGACTAAGAAAGCTGATCATATCACTCCAGTTCTTAAGTCCTTACACTGGTTGCCAGTGTGTCATAGAATAGATTTTAAAATACTGTTATTAGTCTATAAATCACTTAATGGCCTAGGCCCAAAATACATAGCTGAATTGCTCCCACGCTACGAACCGTCTAGAACTCTTAGGTCAACAGGGTCCAGCTTATTAACTGTCCCTAGGATCAAATCAAATCATGGGAAGGCTGCATTTACCCACTATGCTTCTGCTAGCTGGAACAAATTGCCCGAAGACCTCAGATCTGCCCCAACCTTACTTACTTTTAAAAATAGACTAAAGACTTTTATGTTTACCGTCGCTTTTAACTGCTGACAGCTACTATGCAAACCCAATGAGTCCTCTGTAAGTTTTAGCTCTTTCTGCAACTGCTGCGCCTGTTGCTTATTGCACTTTTTATACTCTTTTTTTTTAAGTTTTGTTGTGATGCTTTTAAATGTCCATTTTATTTCTTCTTTTCGTTTATTTTCCTGTCAACCATTTTATGTGCTTAATGAAGTGGCTTAATGCACTTTTTATACTCTTTTTTTTTTTAAAGTTTTGTTGTGATGCTTTTAACACATTCACTGCCAGCCGTTTTTTTTTTACTGTAGGTAGCTTCTGCCAAGTTTTTTTTTTGAGGATTCTGGCTCATCTTTCAACAGCCGAGGATTATTTTCTGCTAGGATTTTGTGAACACAAAATATCTCAAAAGAACTAATGGAATGTGTGCTTTCTCTGTCTAAAAGAGTTAGTTTGTAGAGTTAGTAGTTATGTAGGCATTAGCACTTGAATACAGCATGGTTTCAGCGTCTGAAAATTTAAGCTGAGAAAAATGCCTTTTTGTGAAATTCGATAGAAGTCACTTTAACCATTCATTTTTGGCATCAGTAAGACGTCAGACATCTAAACAATAGTTTTGAACAGTAATTTCCTCCATAACAGCAGGAAACCCCCCTCTCCTTCAAACTCCTCCCTCCGTGTGTGTTCTCCTCCTGCCTCCCTGGCTCTGCAGCGGGCGTGTCACAAGCGAGTTGCTGCTGCCTGTCTGCTGGCGGCCGCTCTTTGGGCGAGTCTGGATGGGCTCGCTCGTTTCTTGGGGTTTCGGTTGAGAGCTTTGATGAAGCTTTTGCGATTCTGGTCTTATTTATGCTGCGTGTTTCAAAGTGTGTTCCACCCGTAATCTATTATGCAAATTTGCAATCCCCCACCACCAGCTCCCTGCGCGAAAGCGAAAGCGTTTTCGCCAATCCATTTTCATGAGAATGGCTTCCTCACGCGGCTGTTTTTGCTTGGCTTTCTCTCGTCTGGAGAGCACTGTCGCCACTTAGTGGGTCGGTAAAATAGATTATACACATTCAATACCTCCCATATTTTAATATGAGATGTAAAAGGGGTTGATCGACGTCCCACCGCCAAATTTTGGCACATTGAACACATTGAGTGCCAGCCGTTTTTTCAATCCTGTAGGTATGTTGTGCCAGGTTTTTTTTTGAGGATTCTGGCTCATTTTACAAGAGCCGAGGATTATTTTCTGTTAAGACTTCGTGAACAGCAATCATCTAAAAATAACTAATAGAATGTGTGCTTTCTCTGTCTAAAAGAGTTAGTTTGCAGAGTTAGTAGTTATGTAGATATTAGCCGTTGAGTACAGCATGGTTTTAGCGTCTGAGACAGGAAGCTGAGATAATCGCAGTTTTGTGAAATTCAATCAAACAGCAGAACAGTCACCTGCCTGTGATTATGGGTGCCCTTGGGCAAGTCTGTATACTGTATTGTGTGTGTGTGTGTGTGTGTGTGTGTGTGTGTGTGTGTGTGTTCGCGCGTTGCTCCGCGGCTCTGAGAGGAAGAGATCTCTGTCCGTTCTTTGCCCCCACAGCGTGTCTGTCTCCCACTCTGTGTGCTCTCTCTCTCTCTCTCTCTCTCTCTCTCTCTCCTCTCTCTCTCTCTCTCTCTCTCTCTTGGGACTAGAGAGAGAGAGAGAGAGAGAGAGAGTGTGTGTGTGTCTCCAAACTCCTCCCTCCGTCTGTGCTGCGGAGGGAGGATTCTCCGCGGCCGTCTGGACTGTAAAACTGTTTCTTGAGGTGTCGGCTGAGAGCTTTGAATAAGCTTTTGCGATTCTGGTCTTATTTATGCGCAAAGGTACTCGAGTGTGTGGTGTGTGTGTGTGTGTGAAATCGAAAGAGTTTTCGCCCAGCTACTTCCTTGAAAATTACACTGGCTTTCTCCAGCGCGCTGGCTGGCTGTGGCTCTGGCTGTGGCTGGCTGTGGCTTTCTCTCTGTCTTGGGAGAGAACTGTCGCCACTTAGTGGTCGGTAAAATAGATTATACACATTCTCTTCCTCCAATATTGATATAGAAGACGTAAAAGCGGTTGATTGATGTCCCACCGTCAAAAAAAAAAAATGTTTATGTAAGACGAGATAGCTCGTCTATGGCACTCAACCGTTGGATTATGTAAGACGAGATATCTCGGCTATGGCACTCAACGTGTTAAGACGAGATATCTCGTCAACGGCAGTCAACCGTTTTTTTTTTAAGACGAGATATCTCGTCAACGGCAGTGAACGTGTTAATTGATCTCGCTCTAACCAATAGACCATGTAAGTATCTGTATAGTGGAGTGTTTGCTCAATACATTAGCGATCATTGTCCCATAGCCTGTATTAGAACTGCCAAAGCGAGCAAATTGAAGGGACATACCATCAGGAAACGCAATTTTAAGAATTTTGTGGAATAGGGCTTCTTATACGATTTATTTTATTCTGATTTGGATAAATTGTCTCTAATTCCTGACCCGGAGCTGGCTACTACTCATTTTTCTCAGATTTTCAACTCAATCACTGAGAAGCATGCCCCATACAAAAAGCTTAGGGTGAAAAACCGCACCAGCCCCTGGTTCAATGAGGATGTAACTAGAGCCCTTCGACTCAAAGATTCTGCCTGGTCGAAGGCGAGGTCCACTCATAGTCCAGCAGATTGGCTTCTCTTTAGGAAGTCACGTAATAATTGTATCTGTGTAATCAGAAAAGCTAAGTCTGATTATTATGTGTCGTCGCTAAACAGCTCGCAGGGAAGCTCTGCCAATTTCTGGCGATCTATAAAATCACTGAAACCTAAGGCCACTTCCGGTCTCCCCCCACAGATTAATACTGAGAACTCTGTAATCTCAGATAAATCCTTGATGTGTAATGCTTTTAACCAACATTTTGTAGCATCTAGTTACCTCTTTGACAGGCTCCCTAGTACTATGAACCCCCAGGTTCATACTACCGACCTGAATCCCTCCCCTCTTTTTACAGATAGATTTTCTTTCAGTTTGGTTAGTGAGCACGATGTATTCGTAGCACTTTCCAAAGTGAGCACCAAAAAATCTAAGGGAGAGGATGATATTGAACCTTATCTCCTGCGCTGCAGTGCTCATTTGCTGGCCTCCCCACTTGCACACATTTTTTATTTGATTTTTATTTCTGGGGAAATCCCCTCCATTTGGAAGACGGCCCAGGTCATGCCTCTGTTTAAAGGGGGCGACCCGACAGAGATGAACAATTATCGACCTATCTCTAAATTATGCTGTTTAGCTAAGGTTTTGGAATCCTTGGCTAACGACCAATTAAGAGCTTTCCTTGAGACTTATAACATTCTCCAGACGCAGCAATCCGGCTTTAGACCAGGTCACAGCACAGTAACTGCTAAATTGATAATCACCTGCATTGTGCTGCTCTTTTTGTGGACCTGTCAAAAGCATTTGATACGGTGGACCACGATATTCTGTTAGGTAAGCTATCTTACATGGGTTTCGACGACCTCTCTGTTTGCTGGTTCTCCAATTACCTGTCGGGGAGGAAACAAGCTGTCGTGGCTGATGACCATAAATCCAGCTTCCTTTCGACGCACAAAGGTGTCCCACAAGGGTCTATTTCAGGGCCAGTTTTATTCACTTTATATATTAATTGTATTTTAGTTCCCTCGGAAGATTGTAACGTCCATTTTTATGCGGATGATACAATCATGTATAGTTTCGGCCGCACCCCGGCGCAGGCTGCCGCGAGCCTACAGACCGCGTTTGACACTTTCCAGCGGTCTCTTCTTGATCTTAAACTTGTTTTAAATTCCAACAAGACCAAAGCGATGCTGTTTTCACGGTCCTCGGGTGTTGATAGTGACGTTTGTATTCGAACACTTCAAGGTTTTTAAATTGAAACTGTTGACTCTTATAAATATCTGGGCCTATGGCTGGATTCTAAATTAACCTTCCAGACCCATGTGGAACACCTTACCAAGAAATTGAGGAGAAAAATCGGGTTTTTATACCGGAATAAAGCCTGTTTTTCATTTGATTCTAGAAAGACCGTTGTTCAATCTTTAATTTTGTCTGTATTTGATTATGATGATGTTGTATATGCTCATGCCACACCCGCTATCTTAAAGCCACTTGATGCGGTGTATCACAGCGCCCTGCGTTTTATAACGGGTGATAGATTTCTCACGCATCGATGTATTTTATATGAGAAAGTGGGTTGGCCTGCTCTGTCAGCTCGAAGGGAGCAACACTGTCTTTTATTCATTTATAAAGCTCTGATAGGGAAGCTTCCTTCCTACCTGTCATTGCTCATCAATCTGAGTAACACATGTTATAGAACACGTGCACAATCGCACATCAGATTGTTTGTTCCGCGTGTAAGGACAGACCTAGGAAGGACTGCTTTCTCTTTTTATGCCCCTGACAGATGGAACAAGCTCCAGAACATTTTAAAACTTGACCAATTTATTTCCTTTAATTCTTTTAGACTACTCCTTGAGGGTACCCTACAGAATGTATGCTCTTGTTTTACTTGATGTATCCCTCTGCTTTGTTTGTAACTGTCTGTCTGGTAACATGTGTTTACTGTAAATGTTTTACTGTAACAGGGCTCCCTTGAAAATGAGAGCTTGCTCTCAAGGGACTTTTCCCTGTATAAACAAAGGTGAAATAAAAATGTCTAATCTGCCTTGGGGGTTTATTGTACTAGTATGTCTAATCTGCATTGGGGGGTTTATTGTACTAGTATGTCTAATCTGCCTTGGGGGGTTTATTGTACTAGTATGTCTAATCTGCATTGGGGGGTTTATTGTACTTGTATGTCTAATCTGCATTGGGGGGTTTATTGCACTAGTATGTCTAATCTGCCTTGGGGGGTGTATTGTACTAGTATGTCTAATCTGCATTGGGGGATTTATTGCACTAGTATGTCTAATCTGCATTGGGGGGTTTATTGTACTAGTATGTCTAATCTGCCTTGGGGGGTTTATTGCACTAGTATGTCTAATCTGCTTTGGGGGGTTTATTGTACTAGTATGTCTAATCTGCCTTGGGGGGTTTATTGTACTAGTATGTCTAATCTGCCTTGGGGGGTTTATTGTACTAGTATGTCTAATCTGCATTGGGGGGTTTATTGTACTAGTATGTCTAATCTGCCTTGGGGGGTTTATTGCCCTAGTATGTCTAATCTGCCTTGGGGGGTGTATTGTACTAGTATGTCTAATCTGCCTTGGGGGGTTTATTGTACTAGTATGTCTAATCTGCTTTGGGGGGTTTATTGCACTACTATGTCTAATCTGCCTTGGGGGGTTTATTGTACTAGTATGTCTAATCTGCTTTGGGGGGTTTATTGCACTAGTATTTCTAATCTGCCTTGGGGGGTTTATTGCACTAGTTTGTCTAATCTGCCTTGGGGGGTTTATTGCACTACTGTAGTATGTCTAATCTGCCTTGGGGGGTTTATTGTACTAGTATGTCTAATCTGCCTTGGGGGGTTTATTGCACTAGTACAGTATGTCTAATCTGCCTTGGGGGGTTTATTGCACTAGTATGTCTAATCTGCCTTGGGGGGTTTATTGCACTAGTATGTCTAATCTGCCTTGGGGGGTTTATTGCACTAGTATGTCTAATCTGCCTTGGGGGGTTTATTGCAATAGTATGTCTAATCTGCCTGGGGGGTTTATTGCACTCAAGATCCAGCAGGAGAGACCCAACTCTCCTCAACCCAGCTGTGTGTCTCTGAAGAGCGACCGCTCAAAGGATGGATTTATTAATTTTGAAGATGGACACCATTCTTCTGAAGAGAAGTAAGTTGTTTCAGTGTTCCAATGTTACTGTCTCATGTTTTAACTATGACTCATGCAGAGAAGGTCTGCTGAGCATGCATGCTCTTTTTGTGTTTTGGGTAGGTGGGAGATGCCTCCCGGGTCTCCGATTCCGACCACAGACCCCTCTCCTCTCCCCAGACCCTAAACGTAGCTCTCCCCAGATCCTAAACCTAACCTCTCCCCAGACCCTAACAGTAGTGTATGTAGGGTGTGTTTGTTTTGGCCTTTCCAAAATCGCCAAAACGAGTGGGCGTGGCATCGGGCGGCTACGTCATCAAGGGGGCGTGGCCTTTCAGAAACGCCAAAATCGAGGGGGCGTGGTGTTGGGTGGCTACGTCACCAAGGGGGTGGGCTAAGCCACCCCCCAAGATGATGTAGCCACCCAACGCTCCGCCCATAGGGTTTCGAGGGTTTAATGAAAATGAAGTTTTAAGAAGTAGTCAGCCACCTGCAATGGATGACTGATCTCTGGCTAGCCATCTGCCGTATCCTGTAAGCACAATAGAAGTTTTAAGAATTTACGATGTCATAAACAGGTGGCCTGTGTTTTTCTTTTGGAGTGGGGATCTTGCTTTGTGCAAGATCACATTGATGATTTTCCTAGCTCTCAAATGCCCTGTGGGCATTTTGCATTGTCCGCCAGCATCAACACAGTTTTTGACGGGGGACGAATGCTATCTGGCTATTCAGGAACTAGAGATCCCCACAGTGTGCATCCAAGCGTGACGACTGCCAAAACATCCTGAATAGCCAAATGCTTTTCTTTTTGTAATTCTATTCGTATGCATTTTTCAGCAATAGCCTACATTTTCCCCATCTCCTCCGGCAAGGACTGGGAGCGCATGGGGGCGCATCCTGTCTGTCTGTCTGTGTTGTCCTGACACGTGCGCGACACCAATTCAAGCACCGGCTCCCTCTTCCCCCCCCTCCGGGCCCATTCATGCCACACAGTTTCTGACAACCCGTCCGCGTGTTTTTGACAGCAGGGGGGTGTGCGCGGGTGTGTTTCGGGGTTGTAAAACCTAATGACGATGCGGGGGCATGAGGTGAAATGTGCCGCATCCCAAGTGGATAAAAGCAGGTCCAAGTCAGTCAGTGCCCAGTAGACGCTCATAGGTTAAAAGAGGTCAGAAAAACATGGCGTATTTTAACGGTAAGGATGTGTTTCTATTAATATTGTTTTTAATTAGGCTATCTGATTAATATAGGTATTTGAGCATGCCTGTACATATATATATATATAATTAAGATGTATTATTTCGCTTGTCTACCATATAGCGTCATATTAACAAGCATCAATAACAAAACAGCATTCAACAACTATAACGATGACGTCACGGTAGAAGATCCCCTGGACATCATACGACAACAATACGGTATGTATATATTCTATATTCTTCCAACAGCACCATCAACATATCATTGGTATGTGTAATATATAATATTGCTATTCTACATTTTAGATGCTGGATACGCCAATAGAGGACCTTCAAGACACGTCCTAGCTGATATCACGAAGACCTGGTAAGTAGCCTACCACTGACAATTGTGTGTGTGTGGGGGTGTGTGTGCATGTGTGTGTGTGTGTGTGTGTGTGTGTGTATGTGTGGGGTGAATATCAAGATAACATGTTTGACTTGCTGAGCATGAAGTTTGAGTTTAGAAAAAACGCATAATAGTTAAGCATGGTTCTGACTTGCTGAAATGTTGTTTTTTTGCAACAGCACATTTAGCCATACAGATCAGCCTCTCTACCACCATCCAGCAGTGCACAGTCCCCCAGCACCACTCACACATGTGAGATCCAGAGGCGTGGAGGAAAAGACACATGATCATTATCTGACGAACCCCGATACAGATACACTGACATCGATTGATTTTTCAGAATTCATCGATCAAGTGTAAGTGTAACCATAGTGTATACCAGCAAATCTCCTATATATATATATACTGTATATATATTTATTTTTTATTTTTTATTTAACACATATCCATCGCTATCTTTCTCATTTTTCTTTTTTTTTTTACAGCCTGTATGAGGACCCCCCAACCCCCACTCCGGATCCATCGTTAGACGACTTTTACAGCTCGGCAACGGTGAGCAGTGATGTCCATGTCGGTGATCAATCACCTTTGACATGGCTCCAGGCGGAGACCCCCACTGCTGCTGAGGAAGAAGAAGAAGAAGAAGAAGAAGAAGACGAAGACGAGGCATCAGCCCCACCCACCCCCAACAGCACCATCATCATCAGCACACCCCAGAGTGTTGACGAAAACGCATTAAACCCACCCTCCCCGATATGTCATCAGCTGCCTACAGACTCCGCTGCTCACTGATTCCACTGCTCACTGAAGTGTTTCTCTAACTCACCCCCGGCCCCGGCTCCCCCCTCCCATCCCCATGTTTTATTGGTTTATTAGCCAGCCGTCCTGTATAAAGCTTGCCAAAGCTGTCTGCACAATCACTCCCGTTTTAAATAAACTTGTTTTGCAGTCAGTGTTGTTTAGTTACTGCTAAAAACGATGAGTGTATAACAATGTTTTTTATCGAAGAGGTGCGCATAATGTCTCGCGGAGAGAGCGCACAGTTTTTCACCCCATGTCCCCTCATATCCTTTGCGTGTCTGTCAAGGGATATATAAGCACCCAGCGTCAAGTGAGGATCTAAGTCAGGGTGCCACAGGCCTATAGCCTATATATATTTTTATTTTATTTCATGTCCAGCATTCAAATATTCCATAATTGCATGTTGTGCAGGCTATTCTAGCTAGTATACTAATGTATACAGCAAATATGGCTGTTGTATTGATAAAAGTTAGGCAGAGCAAAGCATTCTGGGTATTCCCAAGGCTATTCTGTAGATTCCATCCCCCTGCGTGCAACACACATACAACATTCACACACACCCACCCACGCACACACACACACCGCGCGTTAGTTTCTGTGCACGTTTTCTCAACCAAACATGATTTGGAACATTTTGATAAAATTCTATACATTCCAGTTTCTCCATCTCAGATCACAGATCATGTCTATCTGTGATATATGTCTTTTCCCATGTTTTTTCCCACTCCGGATCCAATTGTGATGTGACATCACCATGATGATTTTGATAGGCTATAAGGCTATTAAGCTATAAGCCAATGCGTATATTTGATACATATTTGATCAATAGAGATTGAGGTGAAGGCCTATTGCAGGTATATGTTCAAAGTCCTCCGGGGGCCAGATGCGGCCGTTTGGCCGTCTCTCAAACATTCTCCGCGAGAGCAGAGTTTCCCAGCATGCATTAGTGTGTTTCAACACTGTGTTTTTGGAGATTAGTGATGTGTTACGTTAGTTACGTGCTATTAGTTATCTGCAATGTTATGTGATGACTACTAGAGTTGGTGCTCGCGTGAACTACATTGCTTTACATTGTAAAATGTTGGCACCATAGGTGACACGGGGGTTTAGTTTAATGACCCCCTCCGAGTTCCGCGTTTGAGTTAACGTGTTCTAAATACTGTTCTCTGCCTGAATTGCTGCTAAACACATGGCTTGCTACAATACTATGTGGTCCTCCACACAGTATTGGTTAATATACTGTGAGACTTTGTGTTTTGTAGACAAGCACCAAGTAGGAACAACACAGGCAGAACTAATGTTTTCAGATGGTATATAATAATAATCTTTGTAATACAATTGTTATAAAATTAAAATCTATATCGCACTTACAATATACTAATATTACTGAAATGCGCATGTGCGACTCTCAACCAAAGACACAAGACTGGCGAGATGGATCACAGCATATAGCTACTTCCATCAGTAGACACTTGCCTATTTTTCTTCTCTGCACCACTCTGAAATGCTTCTTAATTGTTCTGCCTGCTCTGATAACACACTTGAATTGATCTCTGACAATGCAACATACCGGTGGCGACTGCTCCTCGCAAAAAAAAAAAAAATTAAATGCTCTGCTCTGCGAGGCCCTCTAGTGGACGAGGCCCCAGGTGACTGCCTGTTGTGCCTGGTTCAAGATCCGCCTCTGGGTGCCTGTACCACTAATGTTAGCCAATATGTGTAAATGTGTTACAATATTGGGTTGGTTTCATAGACCTGGCACAAAAGTACATACATCGCATATATATGTGCTGCATATATGTCCATACATGCCTCTTCCGTATGGGTTTCTCATAATAGTCAAACATGAGTTTTCATGTTCTGACTTGTTGAAATGTTTTAAAGTTATTTTTTACATTTGACTTGTGTGGGGTTTGAGCACCATGAGAACATGCATGAACTGTTAGTCAGTACTCTGTACTGATGTACAAAACAAGATTGAGATTGTTGAGATTGTGAAATCTTCAACTGGAATAAAAAAAACTGGATATAATATAACTGAATAAAGCATTTTCAATATAAGACAAACAAAATGCTATTATAAGAGAGCTAAAGTATATGAGGTCAGTAATGACCGGGGGTAAATTATATGATTATTGTCCATTGTGTGTATGACACAACTTTGTTTATCATTCTGCGCCTCACACTATATAGTGTGTGATACACACTATACAGTCTGTATTTAACTCACCACACTCTGACTCCCCCTGACCTCAGAGGGGAAGAAAGGGACACAGTGATGATCACAAGTATTTCATACACCACGCTGTATTGATAATATGAGAACCCACATTATGATAATTAATGGGGGTTAAGCAAAGCAAGTAATGCTTTTGCAATGTAGTTTGTAAGATGAGATTCATAATATAACTATTAGTTATATGTATTTTCTGAGATTTGCTTATTTTTGCTTATATGATGCATATTAACACATTGAGTGCCAAGGACGTCTGTGGACGTCCTAAAAAAAAGTAACGAGGAGTGCCAAGGACGTCTGTGGACGTCCTAAAATCATAATTCATATTATTTCATAATTCTGCTGTTTAAGGTCGTACCTAGCCAGTGAGCATGAATCCCTTCAAGGGATCACACGGCGCCACCTTAAACATCGACACGGGAGCTGCGCCACCCACCTCAGATCCTTTACTTTGTGCAGGAGAAAGCAGGGAAAGACGTGATCAAAGGGGAAACCGATGCATGCTGCAGGCAGAGCCGTATAGATTGCTCTGTCTGCAGCGGACAGTTGGCTCGGCTGCATCCGCGCCCACAACTGAGCTCTTCTGCTTCTATCTATCTGCATATAGTTTCTCCACACGATTCCCTGCCAGAAAGCCAGCACCCGAAGCCGAACGGCCAAACCTTTTCGTTCAGTCGCGTTTGGCATTTCCTTGTTGCGCGCTGGGATCCGTCCGGGGCAAAAACGGAGTCTGTGAAAAAACAGACTGTGTGCGTGTGGGGAGGAGCCCGCAGCTCAGAGGTGGAGGGGAAGGCGGGGGGAGAGGGGGGTGCAGTCAATTGCTGGGAGTCAGTCAGTTACATGAGTGCCCAGACGGCAACCACAATAATGCATACACATAAGAAACACACAGGATGATAACATGGCAGGTTGATATATACAGTTATACTGTAATGCAAGATAGCGGGCAGTATCCACTTCATGGGTACAAAAAGCAGCGCCTCCTCCATATTGAGCGGCTTCCGATAATAGTAGATATTGAACAGTATGGAATATTCAAGAACACATCTGAATCGTCACTACACAGACTGAACATGCTCGGCTTCACAATAGAATGTTTAAAAAGCGATATTGAAGACCCGAAAATAGAAGAGATATCTTTTGATATCAGATCCACTAATCTGTCATGCCTACATATGTAAAGCCCTTTGTATGCATGGCAACCATTTAGGATGTGAGCCATGGTTTCTGTTATCTGTTCATGACCATGGTGTATACAGTGAGGAGCATGACTGTCAGGAAGCCAGATGGAAAGATTGAGCTTGGTTGGTAGAACTTGCAGTCTTGCTTTTAGAGTGAAGATGACAATGCTCTCATCCAGAGCGACACTTTTAAACACTGCATGATAAATGTTAGGGTTGTGCTACAACCCAGGTTTTACGAGTGAGAACGAGAGCTCTCACTAGTGCCTAGTTCGCTGCGTATGCAGCACTATGGAAGACTGTCATTTTTGCTCCAAAAATTACTTTACATTAAAACCGACCACGCCCCCTTAGGTGACGTGGTGCCCCCCTGGGGCTGACTTGGCCACCCACCTCACCCACGTGACTACGTCACGTCCAGTCAGCCCAGGGTCCGCCACTCATTTCTTCCAGCCAGCTGAGATCCGACGCACCCAGAGACGCATCGACGCAGCAAGGCTGGGTAGTGAGAGCTCTCGTTCTCACTCGTAAAACCCAGGTTGTAGCACAACCCTAACGTTTTACTTCGTTTCGAACTCAAGCTCTCACTAGTGCCTCAATTCAACCGACCTTGCTGCCGGGAGCACCCACAGGGCGACCCGAAAGGCACCGGTGAACCACGGCCATATGGCAACGTTTATGCCTAACCGAATGACATATTAGAGTGGCAACGATACTACTTTCTTGCCACCGACAGCACCGCGTGCGCGAACTGCGAACCGGACACGTCGAGACTGTAGTACCTGACAAAAGTGTGATGAGAGGACCATGAGGCCGCGGCACACATGTCCTCCACCGACACACCACGCAACAACACAGAGGATGTCGCAACACCTCGCGTAGAATGCGCCTTGATACCCTCCGGGGGAACCTTGCCCACGGCAGAGTATGCCAACGCGATCGCTTCCACTATCCAGTGTGATAAGCGATCCTTGGAAAGGGGTCCGCCCTGGGCCCTTTGCCCAAAGCAGACCAACAGCTGATCTGTAATGCGTAATGAACGCGTCCTGGCCACATAGGCCGAGAGCGCCCTTACGGGGCACAGCATGTGCATTAACGTCTCTCCTCACCCGAACTGAACGGCGGGGGACAGAATGCCGATAAGTCTATAACCATAGACCTATAGCTGGCATTAATATTCTTGGGCTGGTACGCCGGGTTAGGTTGCAACGTAACCCTGCGCCCATCGTCCCCAAAAACCATACAGGCCTGCTGCACCGAGAGGGCAATCAGGTCACCGACTCTCTTTCCTGATGATAAGGCCAGCAGCAGCGCGGTCTTTAAGGACAGAACCTTTAAATCGGCGGAGTCCAAGGGCTCAAACGGATGACCCGTTAGCCCGTCCAGCACCGTAACCAGGTCCCATTTGGGAAAAACGCACCGCAACGGCGGGCGCCCCCTTCATGAAGCGCGAGACCAAAGGGCACACCCCCACGGGGGTCCCTTCAATCCCCATGTGGCAAGCGGAAATCGCGGCTACGTACACCTTAAGCGACTGGGGGGACTGGCCCGCGTCAAGCAAGCTTTGAAGGAAACAGAGAACTGGACGCACGCTGCAGTTCACTGGATCCACACCCTTACTTGTGCACCATCGCGGAAAAAAAACCCTGCCACTTGTACGCGTACTGAGTGCGGGTCGAAGCAGCCCTAGCACTCTGAATAGTGCGCACCACATTGTCGGGCAAGCCCTGTGCTAGCAACTGGTCCCGTTCAGGAGCCAGACTGCTAGCTTCCACCTGCCTGGGGAGGGGTGGAACACCTCCCCCTCCGCCTGGGATAGGAGATCGGCCCGCACCGGCAATGCCCAAGGCGGGCCCTGCACCAGGGAGACCAGGTCCGCAAACCACGTCTGCCTGGGCCAGAACGGAGCCACTAGAACGAGCCGGAGACGCTGTTCCTTCACCCTGTCCAACACCTGACGGATCAGGGGGATCGGTGGAAACGCATAGAGCCCCTCCCGTGGCCACGCGTTCGCCAACGCGTCGTGTCCCAACGGGGGACTGTCCTCCTGGATCGAGAACCACAATGGGCAGTGCATCGCACGCCGCGATGCGAAGAGCCTGTCGCTCCCGCGAAAGGCGGGCTCGCATGGCCTGGGAGTTTAGCTCGAGCCCCAGGAAGATCGCCGTCTGCTCTGGGGCGAGGCAGCTCTTTTTCCAGTTTACCAGGAACCCTAAGGTTTGTAGGTGATCGGTCACCACCTTGGTATGTTTCATGGCACCAACCCTCGAGCCGGCCACAATAAGAGCGTCGTCGAGATAAAGGAAGATGCGAACCCCCCTCGCGCGGAGGGGGGCCAAGGCCGTCTCCACGCAAGCCGTGAAGGTTCGCGGGCTCAAAGACATGCCGAAAGGCAAGACACAGAACTCGTAAGCCTTCCCCAGGAAGGAGAACCTCAGGTATTTCCTGTGCCTCTTGACCACATGGACATGGAAGAACGCATCTTTCAGGTCCACGGAAGTAAAGAAATCCCCCTGTCTCAACGCGTTGAAGAGGTGGGGAAAGGAGAGCATTCGGAACGGGAACTTCCTCAGCGTCTTGTTGAGGCGCCGGAGGTCCAGAATTGGACGCATGGAGCCGTCCTTTTTGGGTACGACGAAGTACCTGTGGTAGAAACCCGAGCGCACCTCTGCCTTGGGAACCGAGCGGATCGCCCCCTTGGCGAGGAGCGAAATGACCTCCTTGTGGAGTATGTCCAAGGACTCCCCTTCCACAGCCGTATCGTGGGTCCCGTCGAACCTGGGTGGGGCCCTGGCAAATTGCAGGGCGTAACCCTTCTGAAGGGTGCGCCACAGCCACGGGGACGGGGAACACAGACGCTCCCAGGCCTCGAGCCTGTCGGGCAGAGATGGTCTGTTGTGACCAAAGGGGGCGGAACCCGCCCCCTTGGCCATGAGTATATTGTTGGGCACCGGGGGACCCGGTGCTTTGGTTGGGGAAGAAAAAGGGGGAGGCGGGACATAAGAGGCTAAGCCCCCCTGCCGGTTTCTTACGCGGGCTCCGCCTACTGACGTGCCCTGTGAGCGTGTTGAACCGGCGTAACCCCCCAGCCGTGCAGCTTTCGCCGGCTGGGGGGAGCAAGGAGGCAAGGCTCTCTTTCGACCGCCGCATGCGGACTCGTCTGCTCGTGCGGTCCCCAGGAGAGCTCCCGACCAACAATGGGCCCATGGCACCATCGATGGTGGGCTTGTCCCGGGGGCCTCTTGACGGCGGACAAGCGATCCTGGGAGAGCTCCCGACCGAACTCGGGCGCTGGGCACCGAGGACGGTGGGCTTGTCCCTAAAGCTACAAGCCGAAGGCTGGTCCTGAAGCCAAGCCCTGGCGAGCTGTCGTCCCCGCCGGGCGCACTGCACCGGCGAGTGATGGGTTGGGTAGGCCCCTGCTGAGTCCCGGACCGAAGTTGAGCGCTGAGCTCCAATGACGGTGGGCTCATAGCCCCCCCCCCTTCCCCAGGGAGGTGACTAAGTACGGGGCTGGTTACCCGCTCCCCGCGCACCCCCTCGCTTTGGGGGGCGGGGGCCGCGTACCCTGGCCTGCCGTGGGACCCATGCTGGGCCCACCGCGGCTGAGTGGGGCGCGTCCATTAGGGGCGCCCTAGGCTGTGAGACTCGTACCCGCTGGCGTGGGGCGGTCCGCGGCGGCGGAGGCCCCGGAGGACGACTCTGCGCACGCGCTTGGACCTGGAACCGGCGGTCCTCCCCTTTCCGCTTGGGCATGAGGGTGCTGATCGCCGCCGAGTCCCTCTGACGCGTCTCCAACCGCTGGGCCAAGTCTTCCACGGAAGAACCGAACAGGCCCTCCGGGGAGATCTGGGCCCCCAGCAGCCTCCTCTTATCCTGCTCAAGGAGCTGGGTAAGATTTAGCCACAGGTGGCGGTGGGTGAGAACAGAGAAGGCCATGACCTTCCCGCTGTTCTGCGCCAGGCAGTCTATCATACGCAAGGCGTAATCCGTGGCCATCCTGAGCTCTGTAAACAGCTCGGGGGCGGGGTCACCCTGCATCTCCCGCAGGAGCACCGCCTGGTAGCCCTGCAAGATGGCCAGGTTGTTGGTCATGGCGGCGGACTGCCCCGCCGCCAAGTACGCCTTTTCGGCCAACTTGGCTGTAAGTTGGCACGCCTTAGAGGACAACGTGGGCCTCACGAGGTTAGGGGCCAGGTGTCTGGCCACCATATCCTCGAGGGGAGGCATCACGGCTAACGCGAGTTTATCCGCCCCTTCTAAGGCCGACCACGGAGCCATGCCCGCGCAGAGCGGCTTGGCCTCCTGAGGCTTTTCCCATCCTGACTGCACCGCGCGAACCACGTCTATACAGACGGGCAGCAGGGGCTTTGGGCGGGGTGCCTGTGGTGCCTGGCGTGGCTGGAAATAGCACCCCAGCAACACTGATTCGGGGGGCGGAGGTGGTTCGGCCCGAGCGATGCCGAGCTTCGCCGTGGCCCTAGACATCACCCCCAGAAATTGCTTCTGATAGGGCTCGTTGAAGCTAGCCTCCGAACGGGTCCCTACCAGAGAGGTGACAGCGGTAGCGCGGTCCCATTCCTCTCCGCCCGACAACTCCCCTTGGGGGGCGTCCTGGGGGGGAATAATTATGGGGTCGTAGGGGAAGAGCCCCCCCTGTTGCAGCACAGGGTCGATGGGCTCATCCCCCCAGTTCAGGATCTGCTGCTCAGGTTGGACCGGGGAGCCCTGCTCCTCAGGCAACTCCTCCTCCACCGAGTGGTCAGACCCACCACATGCGCCTCCCTCGGGAGGTGCATGGCTAAGCCGCGGGCCCACCTGGACAAAGAGCAACGCTCTTTCACGTAGCATGGCCAGGGTGAAGCCTTCGCAGGCCTGGCAGAAATTGGACTTCAGCAGGGCATCAGTAGCATGGTTATGCCCGAGGCAAAACACACACTCCCTGTGGCGGTCCTGACTCGCCAAAGTAGCCTCACAGCTAACACAGCTCTTGGCTGTCTCCCCCTGTCTCATGGCTGCCGCCCGGTTCATTGTGCGAGTTCAGCAAAGCTAACCCGCCAACAAGCCCCGCCGACTGTACCAGAATTAGCGGGAGTTAAAGGAGAATTTCGGTTTTTTTGAACCTGGATCCATCTCCTGGCATTAATTATGATTTGGCCACTCACCAGGCGATCTCCGCGGCGTTTCTGGCCGTCCTAGCGTTGTTTTGACATCAATAGCGTCCAAGTCAGTTGTAAAATGGAGCTGACTTGGGGCCAAGTGTGAGCCTGTCTTTCCTGCTTCTAAATAGCTATTTTTATTCCCGTTTTCGCCAAATATCGTCAGAATCTGATCCCTCAAGAAGCACCACAGTGATATTTCGCCAAAGGCTGTTTCCTGGAGTCCCACAGGGATCAAATTACCTCAAACGTGATCTCGGTCACCAAGTCTCGTGAAGTCCCGTGATACTTTCCTGCCGACTGACCAAGTACAGGAGGACGCTTTGCGGTGGTGGTTTTAGCGCAACCTATGTGGGGTTTGGCATAACCTTCGTTATTTCGAATCCCACATAGGTTACGCCAAACCCCACATAGGTTGCGCTAAAACCACCACTGCAAAGCGTCCTCCTGTACTTGGTCAGTCGGCAGGAAAGTATCGCAGGACTTCACGAGACTTGGTGACCGAGATCACGTTTGAGGTAATTTGATCCCTGTGGGACTCCAGGAAACAGCCTTTGGCGAAATATCACTGTGGTGCTTCTTGAGGGATCAGATTCTGACGATATTTGGCGAAAACGGGAATAAAAATAGCTATTTAGATGCAGGAAAGACAGGCTCACACTTGGCCCCAAGTCAGCTCCATTTTACAACTGACTTGGACGCTATTGATGTCAAAACAACGCTAGGACGGCCAGAAACGCCGCGGAGATCGCCTGGTGAGTGGCCAAATCATAATTAATGCCAGGAGATGGATCCAGGTAAAAAAAAAACGAAATTCTCCTTTAACCGTGTAAGCTGACTAACAGTAGCTTGCAACGGTGAAGATGCTGGAGTGCTACAAGCTAGCTGCTAGCTGCACTGAGCCAACTAGCTAACTATCTATCTATCGTTACTCCAGCCGGAGTAACGCGCGCGCTCTAACACTAGTAGCCGGCGCCTAAATACCTAGCACATGGAAGCCAACCGCACGGGTGCAAAGCTAGCTATCTGTAACAACTGGGCTAATTAGCCTATTGTTCTAGTGCTAACGGTACAAAGCTATTTTGCACGTATGCAACCTAGCCTAAAAGTTTTGAGTGCAGACCTGAGTCGGCACTCAAGCCTATCAACAACGCTACCCCAGCCGGGGAAAACGTTTACATGAGCTGCACGGCGGCAGCTAATACAACAGTTAACTTTGAAAAAGACACCCTTAGCTTTGGATGGCTTGATCCGGCGCCGATGGTGAAGAGTACAGGATCGGGTCCCCGAAGCCTGATTTATCCCGTCCACGCAAACCTCTTGAGGTGGGCAAATCAGCCGGAACGATCTGAACGATATCCAAGCTATGTTAAGAGTGCTGACTCAGAGCTAACCGCGGAGCTATGAAAACGACGTCCTCACACTGGCTGGAAGAAACGAAGAGTGGCGGACCCTGGGCTGACTGGACGTGACGTAGTCACGTGGGTGAGGTGGGTGGCCAAGTCAGCCCCAGGGGGGCACCATGTCACCTAAGGGGGCGTGGTCGGTTTTAATGTAAAGTAATTTTTTGAGCAAAAATGACAGTCTTCCATAGTGCTGCGTACGCAGCGAACTAGGCACTAGTGAGAGCTTGAGTTCGAAACGAAGTAAAACAGAGTGATCTGCTGCAGGGAGACATGCAAGTTTCCCTTGGAGTTTTAAAGGTCCCATTCCGTGCAAAAGCTGTTTTTACTTGTAAATGCATATATACTGCTGTCAGCCCTCCCTGTAATGAGTGGTCACACGCTCAGAACTGCCACAGTTGGATTTGTCCCTATCCAGCGTCCCCCTGCAGTCTCCTCCAAGCCACACCCCCAAACGCTTCGTTTGCCCAGAGGGGAATTGGGACGTCACTAGCTTCCTCCTGCATACTGCGCGGGTCTCTCTCACACAAGCTACCTGCAACATGTGACAACCAGGAAAGACTAGTGACTACTGGAGAGTCAGTTGACAGCCGGAACAGGGACGGCACCCGGGTAGCAGTATGGGTTAGCTCCCCAGCCTGCGTCTTCCGTGAGGAAGAAGCCCAACAACCCACGAGAGGCCTTTTTAGGAGGGCCATTCAAGCCGCAAGTGGAGACTGCAGTGCCACCAAGTACTGGTACTGCATGGTGTCCACTAAGATACCATCACCTCGGAATGAGATGTTTGGAGCGGGGGAGTCTGGTGCAGCGCACAGGTCGTAGACCTGGTGAGACGAGGGAGGAACCCGGCCGGGTGGCAACCCACAGAGCCCGGTCCCTCTACGTACCAGAGCCCTCCCCCTCCCCCGGTCCCAACAGAGTAGTTCCGGAGCAGCGGATTGAGTGGCCCTGACCACGTGACCACCTTCGACCCTCCCTATAGGGCTGACCGTGGGTAGCTACTGGGACGTAAGTTGGGGCTTGGCCAGCCCCGGCTGGGTCACCTGGGCGAGGTTGTATGATGTTGCGAGACCCGAAACATCCTATGACCCCAGGGTACATCACTGAGGATACGTCCCAGTTATGCATCCATGCGATGTTTTTTTCTTTATTAGTTAGCCTGGCCTAGCCAGTGACTCATAGGAATAGACTATGTGACAACCAGGAAAGACTAGTGACTACTGGAGAGTCAGTTGACAGCCGGAACAGGGACGGCACCCGGGTAGCAGTATGGGTTAGCTCCCCAGCCTGCGTCTTCCGTGAGGAAGAAGCCCAACAACCCACGAGAGGCCTTTTTAGGAGGGCCATTCAAGCCGCAAGTGGAGACTGCAGTGCCACCAAGTACTGGTACTGCATGGTGTCCACTAAGATACCATCACCTCGGAATGAGATGTTTGGAGCGGGGGAGTCTGGTGCAGCGCACAGGTCGTAGACCTGGTGAGACGAGGGAGGAACCCGGCCGGGTGGCAACCCACAGAGCCCGGTCCCTCTACGTACCAGAGCCCTCCCCCTCCCCCGGTCCCAACAGAGTAGTTCCGGAGCAGCGGATTGAGTGGCCCTGACCACGTGACCACCTTCGACCCTCCCTATAGGGCTGACCGTGGGTAGCTACTGGGACGTAAGTTGGGGCTTAGCCAGCCCCGGCTGGGTCACCTGGGCGAGGGTGTATGATGTTGCGAGACCCGAAACATCCTATGACCCCAGGGTACATCACTGAGGATACGTCCCAGTTATGCATCCATGCAATGTTTTTTTTTTCTTTATTAGTTAGCCTGGCCTAGCCAGTGACTCATAGGAATAGACTATGTGACAACCAGGAAAGACTAGTGACTACTGGAGAGTCAGTTGACAGCCGGAACAGGGACGACACCCGGGTAGCAGTATGGGTTAGCTCCCCAGCCTGCGTCTTCCGTGAGGAAGAAGCCCAACAACCCACGAGAGGCCTTTTTAGGAGGGCCATTCAAGCTGCAAGTGGAGACTGCAGTGCCACCAAGTACTGGTACTGCATGGTGTCCACTAAGATACCATCACCTCGGAATGAGATGTTTGGAGCGGGGGAGTCTGGTGCAGCGCACAGGTCGTAGACCTGGTGAGACGAGGGAGGAACCCGGCCGGGTGGCAACCCACAGAGCCCGGTCCCTCTACGTACCAGAGCCCTCCCCCTCCCCCGGTCCCAACAGAGTAGTTCCGGAGCAGCGGATTGAGTGGCCCTGACCACGTGACCACCTTCAACCCTCCCTATAGGGCTGACCGTGGGTAGCTACTGGGACGTAAGTTGGGGCTTGGCCAGCCCCGGCTGGGTCACCTGGGCGAGGGTGTATGATGTTGCGAGACCCGAAACATCCTATGACCCCAGGGTACATCACTGAGGATACGTCCGAGTTATGCATCCATGCGATGTTTTTTTTCTTTTCTTTATTAGTTAGCCTGGCCTAGCCAGTGACTCATAGGAATAGACTATGTGACAACCAGGAAAGACTAGTGACTACTGGAGAGTCAGTTGACAGCTGGAACAGGGACGGCACCCGGGTAGCAGTATGGGTTAGCTCCCCAGCCTGCGTCTTCCGTGAGGAAGAAGCCCAACAACCCACGAGAGGCCTTTTTAGGAGGGCCATTCAAGCCGCAAGTGGAGACTGCAGTGCCACCAAGTACTGGTACTGCATGGTGTCCACTAAGATACCATCACCTCGGAATGAGATGTTTGGAGCGGGGGAGTCTGGTGCAGCGCACAGGTCGTAGACCTGGTGAGACGAGGGAGGAACCCGGCCGGGTGGCAACCCACAGAGCCCGGTCCCTCTATGTACCAGAGCCCTCCCCCTCCCCCGGTCCCAACAGAGTAGTTCCGGAGCAGCGGATTGAGTGGCCCTGACCACGTGACCACCTTCGACCCTCCCTATAGGGCTGACCGTGGGTAGCTACTGGGACGTAAGTTGGGGCTTGGCCAGCCCCGGCTGGGTCACCTGGGCGAGGGTGTATGATGTTGCGAGACCCGAAACATCCTATGACCCCAGGGTACATCACTGAGGATACGTCCCAGTTATGCATCCATGCAATGTTTTTTTTTTTCTTTATTAGTTAGCCTTGCCTAGCCAGTGACTCATAGGAATAGACTATGTGACAACCAGGAAAGACTAGTGACTACTGGAGAGTCAGTTGACAGCCGGAACAGGGACGGCACCCGGGTAGCAGTATGGGTTAGCTCCCCAGCCTGCGTCTTCCGTGAGGAAGAAGCCCAACAACCCACGAGAGGCCTTTTTAGGAGGGCCATTCAAGCCGCAAGTGGAGACTGCAGTGCCACCAAGTAGTGGTACTGCATGGTGTCCACTAAGATACCATCACCTCGGAATGAGATGTTTGGAGCGGGGGAGTCTGGTGCAGCGCACAGGTCGTAGACCTGGTGAGACGAGGGAGGAACCCGGCCGGGTGGCAACCCACAGAGCCCGGTCCCTCTACGTACCAGAGCCCTCCCCCTCCCCCGGTCCCAACAGAGTAGTTCCGGAGCAGCGGATTGAGTGGCCCTGACCACGTGACCACCTTCGACCCTCCCTATAGGGCTGACCGTGGGTAGCTACTGGGATGTAAGTTGGGGCTTGGCCAGCCCGGGCTGGGTCACCTGGGCGAGGGTGTATGATGTTGCGAGACCCGAAACATCCTGTGACCCCAGGGTACATCACTGAGGATACGTCCCAGTTATGCATCCATGCGATGTTTTTTTTTTCTTTATTAGTCTATAGCCACAAAATTAACACTTCTAGCTGGAGCGACGCCAACTGTACGTGATCCAGCAACTGCAGAGGTGCATTCGGTAAGTCTAGGCATTTTGAGATGTCCTCTTTAGCGTAGTACCGTTAAGTTAACGATAACTCGCAACCTAGCGTGCTGGTCCACAGACGCTAATCTGATTGGCGCCTGGGAGCCTGGGGCGGGCTCTCCCTCAGCGGCCAATGGGAACTGTTAGTTCTGAATATATTATAGAAACAGGCCATTCTTGGGAAGCGACGAGATGAGGAAGTGAGAACTCCGTCACAACAAACGGGGTTGCTATATTTTCGACAGATTAATCCAGAATCATGTTTTATGGACCAGAGACACACGTTTTTAAGAGGTTACAGCTGCACGAATTGGGACCTTTAACTCAGTCCAGTGTTGACGTTGTCTTTGTTGTAGCGCCCTCATGAGGTGACCTTGGGCATTCGTTAGAGGGAGTTGATGATCTAATCCACAGGTATTCACAGTTGCTCTCACAGAGATACTGGGGTCAGATATAACCTCTTCAGAGACATTCTGAAGAGTAGAGTCACTCTGGAGAACACACCAGTTCCTTTGAATAATGTCCTTGATTTTGTGAGACATTATACTGGGTGGTTAAATATATCTTTCCCGTTGGGGCTGGACAAGAGCTTTTCTGGAAAAGTGTTCTCCTTGTGGTGCAATGAATACAACTTCAACTGGGCAAACATCTTGAATTCGGGCCTCTCAAACACCTCAAAAACACACACACACACACACACACACACACACACACACACACACACACGCACGCACACACACACACACACACACACACACATCCGTCTGCTTACACTGTTAATTATTAATCTCTCTCTCTCTCTCTCTCTCTCTCTCTCTCTCTCTCTCTCTCTCTCTCTCACACACACACACACACACACACACACACACACACACACACAAACATCTGTCTGGCTTACACTGTTAATTATTAATCTCTCTCTCTCTCTCTCTCACACACACACACACACACACACACACACACACACACACAGACACACAGACACACACACACACACACACACACACACCACACACACACACACACACACACACACACACACACACACACACATCCGTCTGGCTTACACTGTTAATTATTAATCTCCCTCTCTCTCTCTCTCTCTCTCTCTCTCTCTCTCACACACACACACACACACACACACACACACACACACACACACACACACACACACACACACAGTATCAGTTCAGTCTACTCTCTCTCACCAGCGAGGCAGCAGGTTATCTCCAACATGAAAAGGTATTGTATCAACTCTTTCCATGACAGTTGAACATGTTTGATTCTTCAGTCTGTTAATGTTTCATGTTGATTGATGTAACTGTAATAACTCTAATAACTGTAATAACAGTCAGTCAGAAGAAGCCTCTGTGTGATCAGGAGGGGAAGTCTGTTTGGGTTGGAAATATGAAAACACTTTATGACAGTTTTTCAACACATCAGTGTCTGGGAGTTAACGTTATGTAGGGCTGAGCAATATATCAATATTAAATGAATATGGTGATATGAGACTAGATATCGTGTTAGATTTTGTCCTTTCCTTCTTTTAAAGGTATTATGTCAACAATATTGTGATATTTGATTTTGTCCACATCGCACAGCCCTACATTAACGTCTAACATGTTGATTTGTTGTCATGTTTTTACAGTGAACACTGATGTCATAAATCTAAAACACTACCATCAAAATAGTCTTCATGTATGTTTTGGCTTCATGAGGCCATGTTACATATTGAAACACATACAATTATGTGGAAATCATTTCCTTTCTCTTGTTTTGATAAAGTGTATGGTTACTGCCCCCCCCCCCCCCCCCCGCCCCGCCCCCTTCCAAATAGCATTTACTAATAGTTGATGCAAGACAATGTTACAATGTTGCCTATTTAGCAAAACTCTGTCATTTCAT
>NC_139642.1:12342214-12369714 GCF_964638095.1 Poromitra crassiceps
ATGGACACCATTCTTCTGAAGAGAAGTAAGTTGTTCCAGCGTTACAATGTTACTGTCTCATGTTTTAACTATAGGCTCTTTCACACACAGATCGCGCAAAATTGCAGTTCGGAAAGCCTGCAAAGCCTGGCAGCCTTGCCACAGAAATTGCTTTCACACACAGGCCAGCAGGACCGCCACATTCCCGTCCCGCGGTGTCCTTTCAGGCGACAGCCACTGCTCCCGGATTGAAAGGCGAGCCGCTGGAGGCATTTCCATTCAGCTCCTCGCTCAAATGAATATTTTCATAGGTTAGTGTAGCCTAGCCTACTGCATGATGAACAAATTAATTCAACAACCATCCTTATGTTAAGGAAGCTGATAAAGCTGCGCTCGTTAAGGATCAGATAAAACACGAAAGTGTTGTCCACATGCATGGGCTTTCAATATTCATCCGATCGACTTTATGCATCACAGACACACCATCATGTAGCCTATTAGGTAGGCTACAAGGCTAATTCTTTTCTTTTGGTTCCAGTTTTTTGTAAAGCAAATTATTCCCATCAAGTAGCCTAATTAGGGGCCGTTCTGAAAGACGACGCCCGCATATCAAACAGCTGCAGTCTACATAACGTTCGTCGGGGGAATAGTAGCCTATAGACTACTATAACGTTAGTAGTTTTTGTAAGGGAATGCACAGAGCTGATTTCGAGAGGGAATATCCTCAGACCAACTCGCCACAGACAGCTATAGCCCTCTGAAGCTTATTATTATATCCGTTAATTTTACCTACTAATGTCAACATCGTTTGAGCATAAAGCCTAACCGCACGGAGCATTCCTCCTGGCGTCCCTGCAGTCATGATTGTATAGGCTACTTTTTTTACTTTCACTCGTGCACTTTCTTGCTACATGAGGTGATTTCCCCTCTAATTTTTTTATGAATGAGCTGACCATTCGCACCTTTTCCGGCTCGCTGCGACGACGCTTTCAAGTGGAGGCGGGTTGCCAGGTAACCCGGCGCTGTGACTACCTACCATGGCGGGACAAAAGGCGTAAAACAATTATCCACCAACGCGCGTTCACGACTTTCACATCGGAGGCGCGAATCCTATTTCCCGTGCATTTTTCGGCTTTCAAGGCTGGTGTGAAAGAGCCTTATGACTCATGTAGAGAAGGTCTGCTGAGCGTGCATGCTCTTTTTCAGCATGGCTCTTCTTCACATACTGAGAGCTGTCCAGTATAACCAGTCTGTTACTGTGTCACACTGAGAGCTGTCCAGTATAACCAGTCTGTTACTGTGACACACTGAGAGCTGTCCAGTTTAGTATAACCAGTCTGTTACTGTGTCACACTGAGAGCTGTCCAGTATAACCAGTCTGTTACTGTGACACACTGAGAGCTGTCCAGTATAACCAGTCTGTTACTGTGACACACTGAGAGCTGTCCAGTATAACCAGTCTGTTACTGTGTCACACTGAGAGCTGTCCAGTATAACCAGTATGTTACTGTGACACACTGAGAGCTGTCCAGTATAACCAGTCTGTTACTGTGACACACTGAGAGCTGTCCAGTATAACCAGTCTGTTACTGTGTCACACTGAGAGCTGTCCAGTATAACCAGTCTGTTACTGTGACACACTGAGAGCTGTCCAGTATAACCAGTCTGTTACTGTGACACACTGAGAGCTGTCCAGTTCAGTATAACCAGTCTGTTACTGTGTCACACTGAGAGCTGTCCAGTATAACCAGTCTGTTACTGTGACACACTGAGAGCTGTCCAGTATAACCAGTCTGTTACTGTGACACACTGAGAGCTGTCCAGTATAACCAGTCTGTTACTGTGACACACTGACAGATGTCCAGTATAACCAGTCTGTTACTGTGACACACTGAGAGATGTCCAGTATAACCAGTCTGTTACTGTGTCACACTGACAGCTGTCCAGTATAACCAGTCTGTTACTGTGACACACTGAGAGATGTCCAGTATAACTAGTGTGTTACTGTGTCACACTGAGAGCTGTCCAGTATAACCAGTATGTTACTGTGTCACACTGAGAGCTGTCCAGTATAACCAGTATGTTACTGTGACACACTGCGAGCTGTCCAGTATAACCAGTCTGTTACTGTGACACACTGAGAGCTGTCCAGTATAACCAGTATGTTACTATCTCACACAGAGAGCGGTCCAGTATAACCAGTATGTTACTGTGACACACTGAGAGCTGTCCAGTATAACCAGTATGTTACTGTGACACACTGAGAGCTGTCCAGTATAACCAGTATGTCACTGTGACACACTGAGAGCTGTCCAGTATAACCAGTATGTTACTGTGACACACTGAGAGCTGTCCAGTATAACCAGTCTGTTACTGTGACACACTGAGAGCTGTCCAGTATAACCAGTATGTCACTGTGACACACTGAGAGCTGTCCAGTATAACCAGTATGTTACTGTGTCACACTGAGAGCTGTCCAGTATAACCAGTCTGTTACTGTAACACACTGAGAGATGTCCAGTATAACCAGTCTGTTACTGTGACACACTGAGAGCTGTCCAGTATAACCAGTCTGTTACTGTAACACACTGAGAGATGTCCAGTATAACCAGTCTGTTACTGTGACACACTGAGAGCTGTCCAGTATAACCAGTCTGTTACTGTAACACACTGAGAGATGTCCAGTATAACCAGTCTGTTACTGTGACACACTGAGAGCTGTCCAGTATAACCAGTCTGTTACTGTGACACACTGAGAGCTGTCCAGTATAACCAGTCTGTTACTGTGACACACTGAGAGCTGTCCAGTATAACCAGTATGTTACTGTGACACACTGAGAGCTGTCCAGTATAACCAGTCTGTTACTGTGACACACTGAGAGCTGTCCAGTATAACCAGTCTGTTACTGTGACACACTGAGAGCTGTCCAGTATAACCGGTATGTTACTGTAACACACTGAGAGATGTCCAGTATAACCAGTCTGTTACTGTGACACACTGAGAGCTGTCCAGTATAACCAGTCTGTTACTGTAACACACTGAGAGCTGTCCAATATAACCAGTCTGTTACTGAAACTCCCTTTTGTTGCATGTGTGTGTGTGTGTGTGTGTGTGTGTGTGTGTGTGTGTGTGTGTGTGTGTGTGTGCGCGTGCGTGTGTGTGTGCGCATGTGTGTGTGTGTGTGTGCGCGCTTGCGTGCGTGCAATGGATCAAAACTCTCATTGTGTTTGAATCAGAGCAGGAAGTCTCTTTAGTTCACTGGAGGTCACATGTCACCATCTGATCCACATCAGAACATTCTACACTTTAGACTTTGATCCTTATGTCATGTTATATGGCTGTTTGTTCATCTTTCTTCAGGCAAGGGAACACAGCTTTATAGCACAGTCATACACTGGGACAAGTCAAAGTGCTTTGAATAGTCATAAAAATACAGGTGAAAGATTAACAGACGAGATATAAAAGACATCAAAAGGCAGGTCACATGATCTTTCCATCAACTTACTACACATTTTAATAGAAGCAGTGATGAAATCCATGTTGCTTAATATTATGCACTTCACTGTTTTCTACTACAACACATACTTTTTTTTTTTTTGTGATCAATTTTTTATTGACATGAATAGTTCAGCATAGTTACACGACATTATGACAGACATTAGCCAGGATGCATGAGCCCTCATCCCACCTGCCCACTCATATCACCCCCCCAATACCCATCAGAACATGTGCTGAGTGACATCAATTTTGTATTTACCACAAAACAAAAAGAAATACAAAATGAAATAAAATATAGGAGAGCACCCTCTCCACCCTAAACACCCCCCCCCCCCCCCCCCCCCCCCCCCCCCCCCCCCCCCCCCACCCCCCGCGGTCTCTTGTTTAAAGTCACTGTCTCACACTTCGCTATTGGAGCACTGGCTCCTGAGGCACTGAGGTCATTAAGTCAGAGATCTGAGATGCTACACCTCTCCACAGTTCAAGAGTTGAGGACTTCGCTCTATTAATCCTCGCAGTGGAGAGTTCAAGCATTACTATATCACGAAAGTATGCTAGCCATTTGTGAATGTTAAGTGAGTGAGGGGGAAGCCATCTTTGGGCTATCCTTTTCTTGACTGCGGTTAGGCCAGCCAGCCAAATCTTCCTCTGCTTCCCCGATAAATTAAGTTTAGAGTCATCATTAATTAATAGAAGTATTGGGTCCAGAGGAAGTGGGTGTTCAATTAAATCTGATATTATTGAAGTTGTTTTATCCCAGAATTCTTGAACTAGTTCACATTCCCAAACCATGTGTAAGAAAGTTCCGACTTGTTCCGGTTGACAGAAGGAACAGAAAGGATTGGGAATGGCTTTGATCATGTGTTTTCTCTGAGGAGTCCAATATGTCCTATGACAAAAGTTGAAGTGGATCAACTGGTGATTTGGGTTCTTGGAGCAGCTGAAGATATTTTCCCAGACTGTGTCCCACTCAATCATGTTTCCCTCTGAGGTCAAATCCTCCTCCCACTTTCTAATCATCGGCAGTTGTCCTATGAATGCATCTGTTAAATTGGCATACAACCTCGACACCAATCCTCTAAAGGGGGAACCAGAAATCCAGTTAATGACTGGGTGTGCCTCAAGAAGACCTCTCCCCCATGGAGCTCCATAACCTTTCAGGGCAGAACGTAAACGTAAATAAACAAAAAAGGTATTTCTTGGGACATCAAATTGAGTTCTTAGATCCTCAAAGCATAATAAACCATTCCCGTCATAAATGTGATTAAGATTATAGATGCCTTTCTCACTCCACTGCTTACAAACAAAAGGTTTATTCCCAGATAGTATATGCATATTGTTCCAAATTGGAGTTTGGAAATGCCATTTGTTAGTGTAACGTAAATGTTCCTCCACTCGTTTAAGATTGACTATGGTATTGGCTGTGATGGGACCAAAGGCTGACCTACACTTCTTTAACTTAACACCTGAGAAAGCCACATCCTGCAATCTTTTCGCTCCAATCACTTGTTGCTCTAAATCTCTCCATGGAACTGTAGACGAGGGGTCAATCCACACTTTAATGCATCGTAATTGATAAGCCATGTAATACGTTTTAAAATCAGGCAGAGCTAAACCACCATTGTGTTTTGTGCGTTGCAGGGTAGAATATTTTAACCTAGGTTGCTTATTATTCCATATGTAGCTATGGATTAGTGGATCGAGTCTTTTCCAAAAAGTTGTTGGTGGGGGCAAAGGAATCATTTGACTGAGAAAATTAATACGAGGTAACACGTTCATTTTAACCACAGCAATCCTAGATCGTAATGACGCTGGAAGAGTGGACCACCTGGTCAGATCACTTTGAATGTTTTTTAGCATTGTCTCATAATTATATTTGACAATCTTATCTAGTGAGGATTGTATGCTAATACCCAGATATGTGATTTTGGATTGGATCGGTATCTTATCCTACACGGATGGTGTCGCTGTCTTATTGTTTAGAAAAAGCAAATTAGATTTATCCCAATTGATTTTATAGCCGGCGAACGAGCCGAATTCGTTGAATGTCTTGAGAATGTTTGGTATAGATTCCTTGAGGTCAGAGATATATAACAGAATATCATCTGCATACAACGAAATTGAATTGTTACATGATTTAATTTTGATATTGCAAATTTCCTTCTGCCTTATCATTTGCGCCAATGGTTCAAGATAAATCGCAAAAAGCATGGGAGAA
The DNA here is from genome assembly GCF_964638095.1 of Poromitra crassiceps. Lineage (NCBI taxonomy): Eukaryota > Metazoa > Chordata > Actinopteri > Beryciformes > Melamphaidae > Poromitra > Poromitra crassiceps. The sequence goes on from NC_139642.1 coordinate 12,347,911, forward strand.
AGTGGGCACCCCTGCCGAGAACCCCTTCCAATCGAAAAGGGTTTTGAGTGCAGTCCGTTTGTTGAGACCATGGCGGTGGAATTTGCATATAACACGCGAACCATCTCAATAAACTTAGCCCCGAGGCCAAGCGTTTCCATAACTTGCCAAAGGTAGTTCCACTCTAGCCGATCGAAGGCTTTTTCAGCGTCAACTGATAGAATTGCAGTAGGTACTTGGAATGTGCTAGCCTCATGAATCACATGTAATAGCCTGCGTATGTTGTCCACGCCCAGGCGCTGAGGTATGAAACCCGACTGATCAGGGTGAACCAGTTTACGGATAAAACGTTCCAGTCGGAGTGCCAGCACCTTGGCATACAGCTTAAGGTCAGCCCCCAGGAGGCTGATCGGCCTGAAGTTAGCACAGTCCAAGTGATCTTTACCTTTTTTGGGTATTAAAGAAATTAAAGCAGTGTTCGTCTGTTGAAGAAAAGTGCCTCTCTCTACAGCTGAGTTTATGGCTTGAAGAAGGGTTGGCCCTAATATATCAAAGTACTGTACTAGCAGCTCAGACGGGATTCCATCTAGCCCTGGTGTTTTGCCTTTGTTAACCCCTTGCAAAGCTGATTGAAGTTCCTGTAGTTGAATTGGTTGGCCGATTTCTTCTGCCTCCTCGGGGTCAACACTGGGTAGATTCAAGTTTTCTATAAATTTTTTGTATTGGGTCATGTCTAAATTGGAGTCGGATGTGTACAATTTTGAATAAAAAGATTGAAAGGTCGCATTAATATCTTTTGGATTGGCTGAAACACCACTGGGTGTACGAATGCTGTTAATTGCAGCTCGGGATTTACAACACATACTTTTAAAGGTGTATTCCACTAAAACACTACTACTGCTGCTGCTTTAAAGGGGGACTTACCCCCCAGATATGTATCAGAACAGTGATTTGAAAAAACCTATGGAAAAAACCAAGAAATGACATATACTCTTGTCTATACTATACTCTTTGACTGTGATCAGCTCAGGAATTTTCTCCGGAAATCGACGCCATGACAGTTTGCCCACCGCCTCGAAAATATCTTTATATTATAGCTGCAATATCTTTATAAATATCAACAACTAGCCAACGCTGGTGGCCTGTATGGAAACAGCGTTGCTCAAAATGGTTGAAAGTTATATCAATTTGGTAATTCAGTGGCGAACTAGAAATTTAATTATTTTTCTGCATGTATGTGTATGTAGCGTGTATCTATCGCTAAAAGAGCATAGTGACGCGAGGCTCGTTACCGCAGCACACCGCACAATAGGACAAACCCCCCGCTCTGGGGTAACACAATGCGAGATTTCTCCACGTCATTCCCTCGTCCAACTTGCAATATACCGTGCCATGAAATCCGTTTTAAATTTTCGTTTATGGGCTTTTCGTGATTCTTGTTAAAAGTTTTCCTCAGCGCAGAGCTGCAGGCTGCGTTCTCCCCCTCCCTCCTCCCAGACCTGGCGAAACAGCAGAGCTCTCCTCGGCCCATTCAGTCTGTCCAAACTGAAACTCAATACCGATCTCATCTCAGTATGAGATGCAGGGAAATATATTATATATATAGTATTGTAGCGTTCCTGGTATTGAAGAGGCAGAGGCTTCTTGCGGGTACAGGGTTCTTTATTTATAGTTAGTCATATTACAACTCTAGGCGGTTGCTACGCCATAGTTAGCTAGCTGCTTCCCTCTAGGTGGTAACCGGAGACTGCCACCGCATGCTCTCTCACCGGAAGCGTTCCCCCAAACCTAGTGTTCCCCCTCGGTAACACTCCCACACATCAGTTCCTAGCTAATAATCTAGACACTTCTATTGCACATCACATTACAGGTAATACCTGGATTACCTGAACCGCTACATTCTCCCCGCCCAACTTTAATGTCGCTCCCACGCGACATGCACAACCCACACACATATCCCCCTGTACCAAAACACACCCAACACAACATTTTTCCCATCACCACATCAAATTCTAATTCACCAACAAACAGTCTTTTCTTTTCAGCACCCACCATAATGTCTAGTTTTGCATTAGGTACTCCGTAATGTCTAGTTTTCCATTAGGTACCCCCATAATGTCTAGTTTCCCATTAGGCACTCCGTAATGTCTAGTTTTCATTATTTCCTTCTTTTTTCACACATTCATTTCAATTCAACACAATAGCCCATTCAACAATAACCCCCACATCTCAATTAAACACAAGCCCCCACATTTTCCTTAACTTTTCTTTTCCCAGCAACTTCTTAATTTTTCATTTAAACCCCATTTCCATCCCCCCTCTGTGCCCCACAGTCCTCACACGCATCGCAGTATCTTCGCACATCCTCCTTTTGTTTGCCCCAGTAGAAATGTCCACGGATGCGGGTGAGTGTCTCTTCGGGCCCAAAATGACTGGAACCAGGGCCCTTGTGTGCCCCCTTAAGCGCCAACTCTCGCAGGTAACCGGGTACAACCGCCTGCCTCCCTTTTACCCCGTGCTCTGTTCTCTCCAACAGCCCGTCTTCATCTAGCCGCAGGTCGGAAAACATGTTCCACAGTCCTTTCGTGGCACCGGAAAACATGTGAGTCTCCTTCACAGGGGGCCGGCGTCCGGCCGCCACCCACGCAAGCACCGGACCGATCTCCGCGTCCTCCGCCTGCCTGCGTTTCCACTCACTCACGTCGACATCCTTGATGGTCGCTCTGTCGTCCTCCAGATCCACATCTGGACAGTCCTCCTCGTCTTCCTCCACCTCCTGCACTCGGTCGTCCTCCCGCCCCCCTTCCCCAGGGGACGGCGTGTTCAGGACAGCAGGGGGAACACAACCGGCCTCGCTCTCCACCTTGGCTTTCCGCACAGCAACCGTGGGGGGCGCAGTGCAGTTTCTGGCTAAGTGCCCAGGCGAACGGCAAGTCCAGCAGAGTCTCACCTGTCCGCCGCCTGCACGTCTCTCTTCTCCCGCTGCCCTCCGGTCCCCGACAGCCTTTTGACACTCTCTAGCCAGGTGTCCAATCTCGCCGCATGCCCAGCAGGCTCCCTGCTGACCATGTCGTTGTCCCGCATACCCGGTCCGTCTCCCGGGACCGCTTCTGCACCACCTCGCCACGTGGCCCGGCTCTCCACATGTCCAACACAGTCTCTTTTGCGGCTCCGCGTGGGGCCCGTGCTCAACTGTGACGCGGTATACAGTGATGTTATTGACGTTTGGTTGCTCCCCTGGAGCGGTGGGAGGGTGACCCATCTGGACTACCGGCCCCCCTGCAAACGTCAGTGTGCTCTTCCCTAGGTCTACTGTGCATTGGTTTAGCGTCAAGTAGTCCTCCCCCAAGATACAGGGCCCCGCCATCTCTACTACCCATACCGGAAAGTTCACTGTCTGTCCCCCCACAGTTATCATCACGGACCCCCTTCCCCTCATCGGCATCAACTCACCGGATACTGTCCTCAGCAGCTGGTCCGCTGGCTGCTCCAGAAGCGCTCCCTCTGGCATCATGTTGTAGTTCACCAGCGTTGCCGTACACCCCGTGTCCACCAGGGCGACACAGGGCTTCCCTTGCAGGCGGACCTGAACATGGCAGCCGTTCATCGTGTGCGGCCCGTTCTGCATGTTGACAGCGCCGGCGATGTCGTCTGCTTCGGGGGAAGGCGACGCCCCACCTCCCCGTCTGTACCGCTGGGCCCCCTCCAACGGTGACGTGGCCATAGGGAATATGACGTAGGGGGCCCGTCTCGCCCCTCTTAGACGGGCCCCGCGCCGTTTCCCTGGTTCCACGCTCCTCCGCGGCACTCTCTGGCCCGATGTCCGGGGCGTCCACAGGTCCAGCAGCGCATGGCCCCGGGCCCCCTGGGCCAGGTATTGTCTCGTAGGGTGGGCTGCAGGGTCGCGCTTCGGAGCAGCTGTTCTTTTAACTGGCGCACCGACTCAGATAGCTCCCGCACCATGCTGCTTTGCTCCACCAACGCACTCTTCCACGCTGGCTCCTCCCGTGCCTCCCCTGCCATTCTCGCCACGGGGGCGGCCTCCATCGTGCCGTCCTCCGTGGCCACCGCCCCCACGATCTCTCTCTCTGATGCCAGCTCCAGCGCCTCCTGCAGCGTCCTTGGGCGTGCCAGCTGGGTCTGCCTGCGCAGCCAACACGGGGTCAAAGCTCGAACAAACTGATCCCTGGCAAGTTCACTCTGCGTCTCTGGCAACATGTCCGTATATGCCCTCCTTGATAGAGTCTCAATGTCATTAGCCAAAACACGCAGTGACTCACCAGGCTGCCGGTGCCTGTTACACAGTTCGGCGCGTTGTATACTCGGCAGCTCACACTGGCCGAATCTCCTCTGTAGGGCCCCCACCAGTGCTCCATAGTCACCTCTTTCCCCTGGGCTTAGCAGTAGCAAGCATGCCCGCGCGTCATCCACCAGGCACGTAGCTAGCTTTGTTCCTTTCTCTTGCTTTGTCCAGCCCTCACTCTCCGCTATCAGTTCGAATTGGGCCTGAAACGCCTCCCAACTCTGTTTACCGTCGTACTTCTGCGTCTTGATAGGGCCCCGCCCGCCGCTCCTCACTGGCGCCAGCTGCACAGGATCTTCCCCGGCTCTCGCTGCTCCGCTCACGGGTCCCTGTCCGTTAGCGGGGCCCGGTTCGGCTGCCGCTGCTCCGCGCCCGGGTCCCTGTCTGTTAGAGGGGTCCTGTTCGGCGTCGTTCTCCTCCCGCCCGAGGCTCTTCCTCATCTGTCTGTATTCCTCTCTCATCCGTCTGTATATCCCCCTTACGCCCTCCACCGTATTCCTCATCTCGGCGCACACCGCGGCTTCAGCCTCTCCTATCTCCCTCTTCATCTTCGGCGGCTCCGTTCCGCACTTTTCTTCAGGAACTTGTTCACCACCTCGCCGATTCTGGAGGCAATATTCACCGTTTTAACTTCTGACACCAATTGTAGCGTTCCTGGTATTGAAGAGGCAGAGGCTTCTTGCGGGTACAGGGTTCTTTATTTATAGTTAGTCATATTACAACTCTAGGCGGTTGCTACGCCATAGTTAGCTAGCTGCTTCCCTCTAGGTGGTAACCGGAGACTGCCACCGCATGCTCTCTCACCGGAAGCGTTCCCCCAAACCTAGTGTTCCCCCTCGGTAACACTCCCACACATCAGTTCCTAGCTAATAATCTAGACACTTCTATTGCACATCACATTACAGGTAATACCTGGATTACCTGAACCGCTACAGTATATATATATATAGTATATAGTAGCCGATGTGTTTAGAGCAGCTTTGTCACGTTGTCACGTCGTAGTATAGCGTTATATTTTACATGTGCGCTAAACTGCGATGAGATTTGTTTGCGGAAATGTCAGACTGTTCTCATCCCATCCCGCCTCGGCCATGAGAGGCGGGGGCTTAGAGCACGGCTGCGTGCTGCTGCTGCTGCGCGCGCCCCCGCGGCACGGAGCTTGGGGCTCGTGCATGTGCATGAGAGCAGACTCTCTCCCGCTTGACTGGCCGGGAGAAAGTGCTTCCAAGTCGGACTGATAATATAAACAACATCATTTGAGCTTATCCAGGTAAGATATTAATAAAGTAATGACACATTCAGCGGGAAACTAACTATAATTAAGACATGTGCCAACATCAAAAGTTTGCACCTCTCCTATGTGCAGAGCTTCACCGGGCTACTGGAACATTCTCCCCCCTCCCTCCTCCCTCCTCCAGGCTGGCGGTGCTCACAGGCGAAACAGCCTCCTCCCGTTGTAACCCTCTGATGGAGCAACAACAAACAAACACAGACAGAAATAGCTCGTGTGTGATTTTTCTGCACAATCACTGTCTGAGATTGGGTACAGGATTGCGGGCAGGGGCGGACTGGGATCATAATTCAGGCCGGGCATTAGATACCAAGCAGGCCAGGCTGATACGGGCCGACGCGCGTGCCGGTGTCCGAAGGGCGGCGGCGAAAAATTTGGGGCGTTTGAAGCTCAATTTGGGCCGTTTGAAGCCCAATTTGGGCCGTTTGAAGCCAGATTTGGGTCGTTTAAAGCCAGATTTGGGCTGTTTGAAGCCCAATTTGGGCCGTTTGAAGCCCAATTTGGGCCAAGTGCAATTTTACAATGAGATGCACCCACTTTAAACCTGAATAAACTAATAAAACCACTAGTAAACCAGTAGGCGGCGCCTGGCCTGCTGTTCAGTGAGTGGCCTGGCCTGGCCTGCAAAAAAAAAAAAAAAAAAAAAAATAATTTTTTTTTTTTGGCAGGCCAGGCCAGGCCAGGCCACCGGGCATTTGCCCGACGTGCCCGATTATGCAGTCCGCCACTGATTGCGGGAATCCCACATCTGGACTCACAGGTTACGACTGGGCAAGCCGCTGGTCACAGACAGGTGGGCAGAGCAGCAGCAGCTCCGTGTCCCCAGCGAAAAGGGGCACACAAGACCACCAGTCGTCCTTGAGAGGATTCCAGCATTATATGTTGTTTCTCAACCTAATATATATGGAATTCTGGACAAAATCATATTGTAACGTTCTGCATATTCGTCCAAGGAACTGGAGACTTGAAGTTGGTACAGGCTTTTATTCTTGGCTTCACAACAGATCCTAGCCGCTAGCTTCGCTGCTAGCTCTTCATGCAACCACCTGGTCAGCTCCCTCACATAGCCTGACTGGCCTCCGCCCCGGCCGCTGGTCACATATATCCCCTTCCCCCTAGGAACACACCCACCCATATCAGTTCCTAGCCAAGCACGGAAACACCCCAATACACGTAATTACCCGATACGCTACATTATCTAGGCTACATTAAAAAAAAAAAAAAAAAATCAGATTTGCAACTGAGAGACCAAATCTCATCATAGGGCTCCTTAGTATGAAAAAGGTTGGGAAAGATTTACAGCAACACAATGCCATGTCCTTCCTTTTATGATTATAGTGGCGTTTATTGACAGTATTGTGTTACATAGTAGTTGGTAGGAAAATAACAGGCGATTGTAATCAATTAACAGGTGATTAACAGGTCAAGTGACATCATGGGAATAGGCTTGGAGTTGTGAAGAGCCGAAAGGGTACAGGGGGGGTAGGGGAGTAACTAGCTTGAAACCCCATAGTCTTTGGGGACAACGTGACGTCAGGTTGTACCAAATCTCCCATTCATTTGAGGGCAAAAAAAAAGCAGTGTTCCACCCATAGAGGGCGCTTATGCCAGTTATGCTGCTGAAAAATGATACAAATGGCAGAATGGCAACAGTTTGGTCTCAAATGAAAAAAAGTGTTTTGGGGGTAAGTTCTTTAAAGGCACATTTCACTTAAATAAACCTTTTTCTCACAGATAGCCAAACATCAGTCTGAGGAGAGGATATGTTGGGGCCTTGAGAATTGTGTGCAGTTCCTTTATGACAACTTGCTCATAGATGGACTGAATAGACTTCTGTCATATAGAGCAGAGCAGGAATCAGTCTGGATTCCAGAAGTAGCATGTTGGAGCTTACAGGGGAAAGTGAATGGGCTTTTAGAATGGGGATTTCACTTACATGTGTAAAATAAGGTCTGTGTTTAACAAAAGTTTATGGGAGTGGTCATTTGTGTTCAGCAGGATAATCTTCACAAACCTGAATCACTTTTATGACTTTTGAAACATAAATGCGTAAAAAGAAAAGATTTTTAGGAAATGCTTCAAAAGGCATTAGTGTGTTTTTGTTTTGTTTGTGTGTGTGTGTGTGTGTGTGTGTGTGTGTGTTTGTGTGTGTGTGTGTTTTCTGCCTTGGGGGGTTGATTGTACTAGTATGTCTAATCTGCCTTGCGGGGTTTATTGCACTAGTATGTCTAATCTGCCTTGGGGGGTTTATTGTACTAGTATGTCTAATCTGCCTTGGGGGGTTTATTGCACTAGTATGTCTAATCTGCCTTGGGGGGTTTATTGCACTAGTATGTCTAATCTGCCTTGGGGGGTTTATTGTACTAGTATGTCTAATCTGCCTTGGGGGGTTTATTGCACTAGTATGTCTAATCTGCCTTGGGGGGTTTATTGCACTAGTATGTCTAATCTGCCTTGGGGGGTTTATTGCAGTATGTCTAATCTGCCTTGGGGGGTTTATTGTACTAGTATGTCTAATCTGCCTTGGGGGGTTTATTGTACTAGTATGTCTAATCTGCCTTGGGGAGTTTATTGTACTAGTATGTCTAATCTGCCTTGGGGGGTTTATTGCAGTATGTCTAATCTGCCTTGGGGGGTTTATTGCACTAGTATGTCTAATCTACCTTGGGGGGTTTATTGCACTAGTATGTCTAATCTGCCTTGGGGGTTTATTGTACTAGTATGTCTAATCTGCCTTGGGGGGTTTATTGTACTAGTATGTCTAATCTGCTTTGGGGGGTTTATTGTACTAGTATGTCTAATCTGCCTTGGGGGGTTTATTGCAGTATGTCTAATCTGCCTTGGGGGGTTTATTGCACTAGTATGTCTAATCTGCCTTGGGGGGTTTATTGCACTAGTATGTCTAATCTGCCTTGGGGGGTTTATTGTACTAGTATGTCTAATCTGCCTTGGGGGGTTTATTGTACTAGTATGTCTAATCTGCTTTGGGGGGTTTATTGCACTAGTATGTCTAATCTGCCTTGGGGGGTTTATTGTACTCGTATGTCTAATCTGCCTTGGGGGGTTTATTGTACTCGTATGTCTAATCTGCATTGGGGGGTTTATTATACTAGTATGTCTAAACTGCTTTGGGGGGTTTATTGTACTAGTATGTCTAATCTGCTTTGGGGTGTTTATTGCACTAGTATGTCTAATCTGCATTAGGGGGTTTATTGTACTAGTATGTCTAATCTGCATTGGGGGGTTTATTGTACTCGTATGTCTAATCTGCCTTGGGGGGTTTATTGCACTAGTACAGTATGTCTAATCTGCCTGGGGGGGTTTATTGCACTAGTATGTCTAATCTGCCTTGGGGGGTTTATTGTACTCGTATGTCTAATCTGCATTGGGGGGTTTATTGCACTAGTATGTCTAATCTGCCTTGGGGGGTTTATTGCACTCAGGATGCAGCAGGAGAGACCCAACTCTCCCCAACCGAGCTGTGTGTCTCTGAAGAGCGACCAATCAAAGGATGGATGGATGACTTTTGAAGATGGACACCATTCTTCTGAAGAGAAGTAAGTTGTTCCAGCGTTACAATGTTACTGTCTCATGTTTTAACTATAGGCTCTTTCACAAACAGATCGTGCAAAATTGCAGTTCGGAAAGCCTGCAAAGCCTGGCAGCCTTGCCACAGAAATTGCTTTCACACACAGGCCAGCAGGACCGCCACATTCCCGTCCCGCGGTGTCCTTTCAGGCGACAGCCACTGCTCCCGGATTGAAAGGCGAGCCGCTGGAGGCATTTCCATTCAGCTCCTCGCTCAAATTAATATTTTCATAGGTTAGTGTAGCCTAGCCTACTGTATGATGAACAAATTAATTCAACAACCATCCTTATGTTAAGGAAGCTGATAAAGCTGCGCTCGTTAAGGATCAGATAAAACACGAAAGTGTTGTCCACATGCATGGGCTTTCAATATTCATCCGATCGACTTTATGCATCACAGACACACCATCATGTAGCCTATTAGGTAGGCTACAAGGCTAATTCTTTTCTTTTGGTTCCAGTTTTTTGTAAAGCAAATTATTCCCATCAAGTAGCCTAATTAGGGGCCGTTCTGAAAGATGACACCCGCATATCAAACAGCTGCAGTCTACATAACGTTCGTCGGGGGAATAGTAGCCTATAGACTACTATAACGTTACTAGTTTTTGTAAGGGAATGCACAGAGCTGATTTCGAGAGGGAATATCCTCAGACCAACTCGCCACAGACAGCTATAGCCCTCTGAAGCTTATTATTATATCCATTAATTTTACCTACTAATGTCAACATCGTTTGAGCATAAAGCCTAACCGCAGGGAGCATTCCTCCTGGCGTCCCTGCAGTCATGATTGTATAGGCTACTTTTTTTACTTTCACTCGTGCACTTTCTTGCTACATGAGGTGATTTCCCCTCTAATTTTTTTATGAATGAGCTGACCATTCGCACCTTTTCCGGCTCGCTGCGACGACGCTTTCAAGTGGAGGTGGGTTGCCAGGTAACCCGGCGCTGTGACTACCTACCATGGCGGGACAAAAGGCGTAAAACAATTATCCACCAACGCGCGTTCACGACTTTCACATCGGAGGCGCGAATCCTATTTTCCATGCATTTTTCGGCTTTCAAGGCCGGTGTGAAAGAGCCTTATGACTCATGTAGAGAAGGTCTGCTGAGCATGCATGCTCTTTTTCAGCATGGCTCTTCTTCACATACTGAGAGCTGTCCAGTATAACCAGTCTGTTACTGTGACACACTGAGAGCTGTCCAGTATAACCAGTCTGTTACTGTGACACACTGAGAGCTGTCCAGTATAACCAGTCTGTTACTGTGACACACTGAGAGCTGTCCAGTTCAGTATAACCAGTCTGTTACTGTGTCACACTGAGAGCTGTCCAGTATAACCAGTCTGTTATTGTGTCACACTGAGAGCTGTCCAGTATAACCAGTCTGTTACTGTGACACACTGAGAGCTGTCCAGTATAACCAGTCTGTTACTGTGACACACTGAGAGCTGTCCAGTATAACCAGTCTGTTACTATGTCACACTGAGAGCTGTCCAGTATAACCAGTCTGTTACTGTGACACACTGAGAGATGTCCAGTATAACCAGTCTGTTACTGTGACACACTGAGAGATGTCCAATATAACCAGTCTGTTACTGTGACACACTGAGAGATGTCCAATATAACCAGTCTGTTACTGTGACACACTGAGAGATGTCCAGTATAACCAGTCTGTTACTGTGACACACTGAGAGATGTCCAATATAACCAGTCTGTTACTGTGACACACTGAGAGATGTCCAATATAACCAGTCTGTTACTGTGACACACTGAGAGATGTCCAATATAACCAGTATGTTACTGTGACACACTGAGAGATGTCCAGTATAACCAGTCTGTTACTGTGACACACTGAGAGCTGTCCAATATAACCAGTCTGTTACTGTGACACACTGAGAGCTGTCCAGTATAACCAGTCTGTTACTGTGACACACTGAGAGATGTCCAGTATAACTAGTCTGTTACTGTGTCACACTGAGAGATGTCCAGTATAACCAGTCTGTTACTGTGTCACACTGAGAGATGTCCAGTATAACCAGTCTGTTACTGTGTCACACTGAGAGATGTCCAGTATAACCAGTCTGTTACTGTGTCACACTGAGAGATGTCCAGTATAACCAGTCTGTTACTGTGACACACTGAGAGATGTCCAGTATAACCAGTATGTTACTGTGACACACTGAGAGATGTCCAGTATAACCAGTATGTTACTGTGACACACTGAGATATGTCCAGTATAACCAGTCTGTTACTGTGACACACTGAGAGATGTCCAGTATAACCAGTCTGTTACTGTGACACACTGAGAGCTGTCCAGTATAACCAGTCTGTTACTGAAACTCCCTTTTGTTGCATGTGTGTGTGTGTGTGTGTGTGTGTGTGTGTGTGTGTGTGTGCGTGCGTGCGTGTGTGTGTGCGCATGTGTGTGTGTGTGTGTGTGTGCGTGCTTGCTCGCTCACCATCTGATCCACATCAGAACATTCTACACTTTAGACTTTGATCCTTATGTCATGTTATATGGCTGTTTGTTCATCTTTCTTCAGGCAAGGCAGCACAGCTTTATAGCACAGTCATACACTGGGACAAGTCAAAGTGCTTTGAATAGTCATAAAAATACAGGTGAAATATTAACAGACGAGATATAATACTTCAAAAGGCAGGTCACATGATCTTTCCATCAACTTACTACACATTTCAATAGAAGCAGTGATGAAATCCATGTTCCTTATTATTATGCACTTCACTGTTTTCTACTACAACACATACTTTTAAAGGTGTATTCCACTAAAACACTACTACTGCTGCTGCTTTAAAGGGGGACTTACCCCCCAGATATGTATCAGAACAGTGATTTGAAAAAACCTATGGAAAAAACCAAGAAATGACATATACTCTTGTCTATACTATACTCTTTGACTGTGATCAGCTCAGGAATTTTCTCCGGAAATCGACGCCATGACAGTTTGCCCACCGCCTCGAAAATATCTTTATGTTATAGCTGCAATATCTTTATAAATATTAACAACTAGCCAACGCTGGTGGCCTGTATGGGAACAGCGTTGCTCAAAATGGTTGAAAGTTATATCAATTTGGTAATTCAGTGGCGAACTAGAAATTTAATTATTTTTCTGCATGTATGTGTATGTAGCGTGTATCTATCGCTAAAAGAGCATAGTGACGCGAGGCTCGTTACCGCAGCACACCGCACAATAGGACAAACCCCCCGCTCTGGGGTAACATAATGCGAGATTTCTCCACGTCATTCCCTCGTCCAACTTGCGATATACCGTGCCATGAAATCCGTTTTAAATTTTCGTTTATGGGCTTTTCGTGATTCTTGTTAAAAGTTGTGCAAAAGTTTTCCTCAGCGCAGAGCTGCAGGCTGCGTTCTCCCCCTCCCTCCTCCCAGACCTGGCGAAACAGCAGAGCTCTCCTCGGCCCATTCAGTCTGTCCAAATTGAAACTCAATACCGATCTCATCTCAGTATGAGATGCAGGGAAATATATTATAGTAGCCGATGTGTTTAGAGCAGCTTTGTCACATTGTCACGTCGTAGTATAGCGTTATATTTTACATGTGCGCTAAACTGCGATGAGATTTGTTTGCGGAATTGTCAGACTGTTCTCATCCCATCCCGCCTCGGCCATGAGAGGCGGGGGCTTAGAGCACGGCTGCGTGCTGCTGCTGCTGCGCGCGCCCCCCCGGCACGGAGCTTGGGGCTCGTGCATGTGCATGAGAGCAGACTCTCTCCCGCTTGACTGGCCGGGAGAAAGTGCTTCCAAGTCGGACTGATAATATAAACAACATAATTTGAGCTTATCCAGGTAAGATATTAATAAAGTAATGACACATTCAGCGGGAAACTAACTATAATTAAGACATGTGCCAAAATCAAAAGTTTGCACCTCTCCTATTCCTCTCCAGCGCAGAGTGCAGAGCTTCACCGGGCTACTGAAACATTCTCCCCCCTCCCTCCTCCCTCCTCCAGGCTGGCGGTGCTCACAGGCGAAACAGCCTCCTCCCGTTGTAACCCTCACACGGAGCAACAACAAACAAACACAGACAGAAATAGCTCGTGTGTGATTTTTCTGCACAATAACTGTCTGAGATTGGGTACAGGATTGCGGGAATCCCGCATCTGGACTCACAGGTTACACAGGTTACGACTGGACAAGCCGCTGGTCACAGACAGGCGGGCAGAGCAGCAGCAGCTCCGTGTCCCCAGCGAAAAGGGGCACAGAAGACCACCAGTCGTCCTTGAGAGGATTCCAGCATTCTATGTTGTTTCTCTACCTAATATATATGGAATTCTGGACAAAATCATATCTAGGCTACATAAAAAAAAAAAAAAAAAAAATCAGATTTGCAACTGAGAGACCAAATCTCATCATAGGGCTCCTTAGTATGAAAAAGGTTGGGAATGATTTACAGCAGCACAATGCCATGTCCTTCCTTTTATGATTATAGTGGCGTTTATTGATAGTATTGTGTTACATAGGAGTTGGTAGGAAAATAACAGGCGATTGTAATCAATTAACAGGTGATTAACAGGTCAAGTGACATCATGGGAATAGGCTTGGAGTTGTGAAGAGCCGAAAGGGTACAGGGGGAGTAGGGGAGTAACTATCTTGAAATTAGGGATGGGCATCGAATTTCGAATTTTCGAATAATCGTTGTTATTATCAAGGTCGACTTTTATTATTGAAATTCGAAAAAAAAAAAAAAAATTTTTTTTTTAGTGAAATGTTGCATTGTCTCCCCTGATTCTAAGTACCGGTATAGTCAAATCGCTTGGTTTGAGCAAGTAAAACAATTTTTATAAGCATTTTAAGCAAGCTTTATGGAAAAATGAATGGCGGATGAAATCCCATGAAGAGGGAGAGGGGGTGACTTTGGCACCCCTTTGGCACTCAGACCTGAGCCTACTCAATATTTAATGAACCGCTCATGATTGTCAAAACTGTTTTTTATTTTCGAAAATGTCAATGTCATGTAACATGTTCTTTACTTCAGTGGTGCAATGCTTGTTTGAGCTAAAAATCCACAGCAGAAGCTTTTTATATTAATTAATAAAGCCGTAGACTTAGAATCAGGGGAGACAATGCAACATTTCACTCACAAAAAAAAAAGAAAAAAAAATAAAATATATACCGTAAATTCCGGACTATAAGACGCACCGGTCTATAAGCCGCACCTTCAAAGGTGACTATTTTTTTCTTCTATAAGCCGCACCGGTCTATAAGCCGCGGGTGTTTTGATGTTTAATTACCATATGAAAGGGTTCGTGCACAGAGAGGAATGTCGGGAAAGAGATCGCTGTTTGGGGAAGCTCCCATTTATTAACATTTCAACAAAACAAAAGTCAGGTCACTAATCCCCAGACAAAATCACACATTGTGGTATTTTTTGTTTTTTTTACAGTGCACACAGTGTCCGCGGTGTGGTGAAAAGAGGGCAAGAGAGGAAATTAAAACAGAAGTGGATTTATAGTTAGAAAGAGTGCTAAAGAAGAGAGAATTCCGTTTTTTATTTTTTTATTTTAGTTACTCACAGTACTATTGACCAGTCCAACTCAAAAGATATTCGGCAGTTTCACTTTGAGCTCTTGTTCCGCCGCTGGGCACACAGTGTCCGCGGTGTGGTGAAAAGAGGGCAAGAGAGGAAATTAAAACAGAAGTGGATTTATAGTTAGAAAGAGTGCTAAAGATAGTCCGGTCTGGTTATGACGAGTCTCGCTGGGTACAGTACGCCAAAGCGATATCCATTGACTCGATGATGCTGTTGTATGTTGCGCGTTTCTGTTGCACCAACGCGGAGAGGTCCTGCCCGGACGAAAAAGCGCGTACCCTCCCAGGTGAGGGGCTTCTTCCCCGCAGCCTGGAGGATGAGTTGACGGTCGGGCCAGCGGAGTAGGCAGATGAAGATGGCCCTCGGTGGCAGGCCGGGGTCTGGACGTGGCCGAGGCGCCCGGTGTGCCCTGTCCACCTCTGGTGGTTTCTCGCCTTCCTTCAGGTCCAGGATGTAACACAGGATTTTGCCACGAAAGCGTCCATGTCACCGATCTCAGCTCCTCTTTTACATTGATCAGGCGAATGTTATTTCTTTTACTATTATAAACTCTGTTCACGGTTGCCTTAGTTTCTTTAGTGAGTGAGTGGATGGACTTCTGCACGTTTTCAAACTTGTTTTCAAGCTGCTCAAAACCTCTGAGCGATGTCGGACTTAATCGATAGTGTTTCACGGAGTAAAAGTTTAGCCCAAGCGTGTATCTCCAGCCTCCAGCAGGTGAGTCATTTCCTCATTCATGGCGTGATTGCTTCGTCTTTTTCTTTCTGCTTACCTGTGTTGTGTTATGTTATGTTATGTTATGTTGTTAAAAGAGGGCAAGAGAGGAAATTAAAACAGAAGTGGATTTATAGTTAGAAAGAGTGCTAAAAAAAGAGAGATTTTTTTTTTTTTTTTTGGAAAAAATCCATAGATAAGACGCACCGTTATATAAGCCGCAGGGGGCAAAAAAGGCCAAAAAACGGGGAAAAAGCCGCGGCTTATAGTCCGGAATTTACGGTATATATATATTTTTTTTACATTTTTTTTTTCTTTTCGAATTTCGAATTAAATTCGAATTTGGCCAGCGAATTTCGAATAGTGTTTTTGCTAGAAATGCCCATCCCTACTTGAAATCCCATAGTCTTTGGGGACAACGTGACGTCAGGTTGTACCAAATCTCCCATTCATTTGAGGGCAAAAAAAAAAGCAGTGTTCCACCCATAGAGGGCGCTTATGCCAGTTATGCTGCTGAAAAATGATACAAATGGCAGAATGGCAACAGTTTGGTCTCAAATGAAAAAAAGTGTTTTGGGGGTAAGTTCTCCTTTAAAGTCACATTTCACTTAACCCTTGTGTCCTATTAGTCCATCTGATGGATATTTCCTACAGTCGCGTATGGGCCGTTTCGACATTTTTTGATTAAATGGTCTGAAATTAAGGCTAGGTATTTTTTGGGGGGTATTTGACAAAAATCAATCATATCTATCATCTTTCTACCATCCTAAGACCTTGTTTCAAAAGTACAACTCAATTTACTGTTAGTCCATCTGATGGACCCATTGACTTCCATTGAAAACACTCTATTGGTACTCCCAGCAAACTTTTACAAAATTAATTTATTTCATTTGTTTCAGCGGGCATCCTGGACCAAATACCTTGAAATTTGACCTTAACACATTCACTGCCAACAGTTTTTTTTTACTGTAGGTAGCTTCTGCCAAGGTTTTTTTTGAGGATTCGGGCTCATCTTTCAAGAGCCGAGGATTATTTTCTGCTAGGACTTTGTGAACACAAAATATCTCAAAATAACTAATAGAATGTGTGCTTTCTCTGTCTAAAAGAGTTAGTTTGTAGAGTTAGTAGTTATGTAGGCATTAGCAGTTGAATACAGCATGGTTTCAGCGTCTGAGAATGGAAGCTGAGATAATTGCCTTTTTGTGAAATTCGATAGAGCAGTCACTTTAACTCATTGTCTGCCAGGGTCATTTCGGTCTGTGTGCTCCCAGTGCCAGGATTTTGAGCATATTTCCTGATCTTCCAGGACCCACAGAATATTCTGTGCTAGGAATAAAATTACACAACATATCTCACAATAAAGCAGAGACTCTCTTCTTACCCCTTGTAAAAAACTGAAACTCTCCCATGTTTCCTTGTTTAGTTACAAGCAGTGGAAGTTAGCTTGTTTTCACTAAAAATGCCCTCCTTTGGACAGAAATATGAGAAAAAGAGGTTTTTAGTGAAGGACACCGTTTCAAGCAGAACTCTCTTTTGAGCCTTTTATTTTTTGCCTCAGTGACACATCAGACATATACAGTATTTGTTTTCCCAAATAAATAAATAAATAAATAAAAAATAAGAGAATGTATTTTACAGTTGCCATGTGGATTTTTAGCTTAGCTTGATAAAAGCATAAACAAATGGAACGAACCCTTATGTGGTCACACTCACACACTCTCTCTCTCTCTCACACACACACACACACACACGCACACGCACACACACACACACACACAGGAATAACGAGTGCTGTAACGTTACCTGCTGTCACGTTACCTCTCATAACTAACGTTAGCACAGAAGATCACACAATAGCTACGTTAGTGCTGTAAACTTTGAAATGTTTATGTGACACATGTTTCGCCTTGGTTGCTGGGGACGGGTGTGTGACGCGGTTTGACGCGTTTGACGTATCCATGTGATTCCCACTCCCTTGAGTGTGACAGAGCTCTCCCTTGAGAGGGAGAGCTGGCAAGAGGAAACGTGAAGCGAGTCATGCCGGCGGCATAAGTTATAAACAATGCGTGACAATTATACTCGAATGTTGTGTGTGTGATCATTTCATCTCAAACGCGATACAAAAAATAGGCTACTTTTTACCATCGTCATCGCTCTCTCCAAGTGGCACCCATTTCTCCTCCTCCGATTCATCTGTCAGAACGCTGTGAAGGGGAGCCTTCGTCGCCATGGCGCTCCGTCGTGGAGCAATAACAAAAACGCTGGCGTCTTCCTCGCCATCGTCGCCAGCCGAGAACTCTGGATCAGACTCTGTTTCGACCACAGGCTCCACCCATAAATACTAAACTAGCGGGTTCCTTTTATCAGTTTGACTTGAAACAATGTCACAGGCTGGGAAAGTGTCTGATGTAATGTAAACAGCCAAAACATGAAAGTACGTCCGAGTACGTCTTTGGCACAGAACGCCATTGTTAAAAGTACGTCCGGGTACGTCTTTGGCAGAGAATGAGTTAACCATTTATTTTTGGCATCAGTAAGACATTAGACATCTAAACAATAGTTCTGAACAGTAATTTCCTCCAATATAACAGCACCCCCACCCCCCTCTCCTTCAAACTCCTCCCTCCGTGTGTGTTCTTCTCCTCCCTCCGTTGCTCTGCAGCGGGTGTGTCACAAGCGAGTTTCTGCTGCCTGTCTGCTGCCTGGCGGCCCCTCGTCGGGCGAGCCTGGATGGGGCTCGTTCGTTTCTTGGGGTTTCGGTTGAGAGCTGGGATGAAGCTTTGTGCGATTCGCTTTATGAGGCGTGTTTCAAAGTGTGTTGCACCCAGTCTATTTTTGGAACCCCCCACCGTTGTGCGCCACCGTTGTGCGCCAGCGCGAAAGCGTTTTCGCCAAACCATTCTACAGTATGAGAATGGTTTCCTCACGCTTTTCCCTGCAGTTTTGGCTCGGCTTCCTCTAGTCTGGAGAGCACTGTCGCCACTTAGTGGGTCGGTGGAATGGGTTGTACACGTTCGGTGGCTCCCATATTTTTATAGATGTAAAAGGGTTTGATCCACGTCCCACCGTCGACGAGATAACTCGTCGATGGCAGTCAACCGTTGGATTTTTTTTGACGAGATATCTCGTCGACGGCAGTGAATATCCAACCTTGGAGTTGGTAGAAAATTTGGGGGAGTTACATGGTCTCAAAGTCCATTGCATAGTTGTCCCATTGGTTTCAATGTTAATTTTGCACAAAAACAACATTTTTTTTTTGACTCCCAGCAAATTTTTCAAAAAATCATTATTTCCTTGATGTTACACATCTCACGTTGACTCAAGCGGTTAAAATTGTAGTTTCTACTGTGTTTGGCTATTTCCCCATATTCCCCCAGTTTTGGCATAGCAATCAATTCCATACAGTTTACATGAAATGTAAAAAAAACTGATTCCTATGCCAAAGATGGGAAAATATTAGAAAACTGAATTTGACAGTCCACACTACTG
The DNA here is from genome assembly GCF_964638095.1 of Poromitra crassiceps. Classification (NCBI taxonomy): domain Eukaryota; kingdom Metazoa; phylum Chordata; class Actinopteri; order Beryciformes; family Melamphaidae; genus Poromitra; species Poromitra crassiceps. The sequence continues at coordinate 12,366,843 of NC_139642.1, forward strand.
ATTTGAAGCCTTTAGACCAGGATGGATGCTGGACTAAAGCTTGTTTGTGTGTTTTGGGGAAAATGGCTGGTAGTCCAAAACATGCGCTTTTTGGATTTTTGGCTCAAAATATGAAAAAATATTATTTTTACAAAAAATCACAAAAAATACAAAAACCCACTGATGATGTCACAATGTCTGTGAAATCATCAGTAATGTCATCAGTGACATATTATTGACCAAAAATCATCTCATGACATCACTGATGATGTCATAGGCTAGTGATGTCATAGGTATTGTGACATCATTCCTGCCAATCTTTGACACTAGGCATCTTGCAGTGGTGACTTTTGTAAAACACCCCAACCTGCCCATAATATCAGACCCAAATCCAGTTTGTCTTTATGGAAAGGGGAAAAAAAAATCACTTTTTTTTTACTGTACTTACTGTACACTGGCATTTGAGGGGTTAAAATTCGAATAAGTATGAAATGTTGGTATGAGGTATTAGGGAAGAAGTTACCAATGAATTATAAACAGTCAAAACATTTAAAATTTAAATTAATATTTATAAATTAGTACAGTATTTCCCTTAAAGTGTAACTAACCCCCAAAACACTTTTTTTCAGCTTTTAACCAATATATATGATTTTGGGGGTGATGTGTGAAGAATTCTGGTCAGAATTTCCACATTTGACACCAAACTGTTGCCATTTTACCATTTGTATCATTTTTCAGCAGCATATCTGGCATAAGCGCCCTCTAAGGGTCGAACACTGCTTTTTTTTCTTTTCTCAAATGAATGGGATATTTGGTACAACCTGACGTCAGGTTGTCCCCAAAGACTATGGGATTTCAAGATAGTTACTCCACTACTCCCCCTGTACCCTTTCGGCTCCTCACAACTCAGTGCACTTAGCAGCAGCATCATATCTCTCTCCCACTTTCCCCATGCAGATCCCCCCCTCTCTCTCTCTCACTCACTCACTCTGCTGCTTGTAGGGAGCCGATCTCTCTCTCTCTCTCTCTCCCCCTCTGCCTGTCAGCAGAGCGACTAGCGACTGGGGACTGGGGTGGGGGGGGGGGGGTGAGCAGCACAGCACACTCTCTCTCGCCCAGCATCAAAGTGAGAGCCTCACTTTCATCCTTCCGCAAACAAATCTTATCGCAGTATAGCGCACATGTAAAATATAACGCTATACTACGACGTGACAACGTGACAAAGCTGGTCTAAACACATCGGCTACTGTAATATCGTCACTGTGTACAAGCAACGGGGGGGGGGGGGGGGGGGGTTGACTCGCTGTGTGTGTGTTTTGCTGTCTGGAGCACTTTCTCCAGTGCTCTCTGTGCACAGTCTGACATTTCCGCGGCTATCAGTCCGACTTGGAAGCACTTTCTCTCGGCCAGTCAAACGGGAGAGTCTGCTCGCTCATGCACCCGCAGCAGCACACAGCAGCAGTGAGAGGCGGGGGCTTTCAACAGTCTGACATTTCAGCAAACAAATCTCGTCGCAGTTTAGCGGGAATGTAAGGTATAACGCTATACTACGACGTGACAACGTGACAAAGCTTCTCTAAACATATCGGCTAATATAATATCATCACTGTGTACAAGCAACGCCAACTTCTCAGGAAATGAAAGTCAGCAGAGCAGAGCAACTGGCTCTGTCTGTGTGTGTGTGCTCCGAGGAGGAGAAGAGCTCTGTCCTGCTCTGCGCCCTGAGAGGAAAAATCATAGGTGCTGTAACTTTCAACAAGAATCACGAAAAGCCCCAAAACGCAAATTAAAAACGGATTTCATTGCGCGGTTTATCGCTAGTTGTACGAGGGAATGACGTGGAGAAATCTCGCATTGTGTTACCCCAGAGCGGGGGGTTTCTCCTATTGTGCGGTGTGCTGCTGACGAGCCCATGTCACTTTGCTCTCGTAACGTAATTTGACACCCTGCCATAGAGATACATGCAGAAAAATAATTAAATTTCTAGTTCGCCACTGAATTACCAAATTGATATAACTTTCAACCATTTTCAGATTTTCTGTTTCCATACAGACCAACAGCGTTGGCTAGTTGTTGATATTTATAAAGATATTGCCCCTCTCAAATAAATTATTTTTGAGGCAGTAGGCAAACTGTAATGGCGTCGATTTCCGAAAAAGAATCTTGACTTGAACACAGCCAAAGAGTCTAGTATAGACAAGAGCATATGTCATTTCTTGGTTTTTTCCATAGGTATTTTCAAATCACTGTTCTGATACATATCTAGGGGGTTAGTCCCCCTTTAAGGTCCATCAGATGGACTAACAGTAAGTTGAGGATTATTCGTAATTGGGGTACAAGGTTAAATAAACCTTTTTCTCACAGATAGCCAAACATCAGTCTGAGGAGAGGATATGTTGTGGCCTTGAGAATTGTGTGCAGTTCCTTTATGACAACTTGCTCATAGATGGACTGAATAGACTTCTGTCATATAGAGCAGAGCAGGAATCAGTCTGGATTCCAGAAGTCGCATGTTGGAGCTTACAGAGGAAAGTGAATGGGCTTTTAGAATGGGGATTTCACTTACATGTGTAAAATAAGGTCTGTGGTTAACAAAAGTTTATGGGAGTGGTCATTTGTGTTCAGCAGGATAATCTTCACAAACCTGAATCACTTTTATGACTTTTGAAACATAAATGCGTAAAAAGAAAAGATTTTTAGGAAACGCTTCAAAAGGCATTAGTGTGTTTTTGTTTTGTTTGTTTGTGTGTGTGTGTGTGTGTGTGTGTGTGTGTGTGTGTGTGTGTGTGGGTGTGTGTGTGTGTGTGTTGTTGTTGGTGCGGTTGTGTTTTCTGCCTTGGGGGGTTTATTGTACTAGTATGTCTAATCTGCCTTGGGGGGTTTATTGCACTAG
>NC_139642.1:12372214-12394714 GCF_964638095.1 Poromitra crassiceps
TGAGGAGTGACAGCTCAAAGGATCGATGGTTGGATTTTAAAGATGGTCACCATTCTTCTGAAGAGAAGTAAGTTGTTCCAGCGTTACAATGTTACTGTCACATGTTTTAACTATGACTCATGCAGAGAAGGTCTGCTGAGCATGCATGCTCTTTTTAAGCATGACTCTTCTTCACACACTGAGAGCTGTCCAGTATAACCAGTCTGTTACTGTGACACACTGAGAGATGTCCAGTATAACTAGTCTGTTACTGTGTCACACTGACAGCTGTCCAGTATAACCAGTCTGTTACTGTGACACACTGAGAGCTGTCCAGTATAACCAGTCTGTTACTGTGACACACTGAGAGCTGTCCAGTATAACCAGTCTGTTAGTGTGTCGCACTGACAGCTGTCCAGTATAACCAGTCTGTTACTGTGACACACTGAGAGCTGTCCAGTATAACCAGTCTGTTACTGTGTCACACTGACAGCTGTCCAGTATAACCAGTCTCTTACTGAAACTGCCTATTGTTGCACGTGTGTGTGTGTGTGTGTGTGTGTGTGTGTGCGTGTGTGTGTGTGTGTGTGTGCGTGCGTGTGTGTGTGTGCGTGTGTGCGTGCGTGTGTGTTTGTGTGTGTGATAGAGAGAGAGATATGATATGATGGTATGACCTACTATCTGATGTTTTGTCCTCCCAGAGTTTACCAGGAGAGGTCAGAGGTTTCCAGTGGTCAGTCTGCCCAGGAGCCTCAACCAGACCTGGACTCCATATTTATGGTGTGGAAATTAACAAAAAAACTTTTGACTTCACCAATGAGTCGAATACAAAACAAAGATGCTGCACTCTTTAGCCCAGCGGGCTTTCAGTCTATGATGGATCTGATGTTGTGTTCCATGATTTTAGTAAGAACGTTTAATTCATGATGATTCTGTTCCAGCTTCTTGAGGAGAACATCATCACCTTTGTGAAGAAGGAGCTGAGAAGGTTGCAGAGGGTTATGAGTCCAGATGCAGCAGAATGCTCAGAAAGTCAGAGGGAGGATGAGGAGGTGGTGGATGGTGAGGAGGAAGAGCACAGGAGGAGCAGCAGAGAGGATCTTCTAAACATCACACAGCTCTTCCTGAGGAGCATGAAGCAGGAGGAGCTGGCTGACTCTCTGCAGCGCAGTAAGAGGCTTTCAACATCTTTAACATGATGGAGATGGGACATGGTGGAAAATAAGAGATCATTTAAATCAACAGCTTCTCATTACCAGTGCGTTAAAATACGTCAATTTGTCGTGCCCCCCTCGATGTCATTATTGCCGTGGTGAAAGGCTACCTACCATCCACGTCACTTTTGGTGCGTACGTTCCTCCAGCACAGACACCGGCTCTTCTTGTTTCTTTATCGCCCTGCTCAGCAAAATAACCAGGAAGAGACCTGACTCTCTTCCTGGTTATTTGGTCGAGGATGTCGGCCGCGACCGGCTGCAACTGGACACGGCTACTGGCTACCGGCTACTGTGGCTACCAGCGGCCCGGCAACATTTCACGGCAGCCACGGCTTGAATCCAGGGTAAATTTAGGCAAGCACAACAACTTGGTTGGAGTTATGGTTAAGGTCAGGATTTGAAACAGGTCTCTCATGATGAGAAAGTTACCAGCTGGGAACACTACAGGTCCGCCTCTCCAAGCACTTCTCCCTATAGCGTGACTTTGACCTACTTAAGCCTAGACTGTTATTCCATTCAAGACCACTGGGGGTGACCACGAGGTGACCTCCAGACGGTCCGGTGGTCCTTCTTCTGCATATTATGATGTAAAGGTACTCTTTCTCGTTCACAATAACGACACCAAGGGGCCGTGACAAATCAGCACATTTTGATGTACTGGGAGTGAGAGCGGGTTGATTTAAATATATACATCTAAATATTTGTCAAACGAGACCAAATCAGTTCAAGATGAACTAATTCGCTGCCATAGACGCAAGCTCTTCATCAGCTCTTCATCAGTCTGATGAAGAGCTTGATGCTCGAAATGTCACTTTAATCTTTTGCTGCTAATAAATCACTGTCAACGGAGCCCTGCAGTGTGCAAGCTGTTTTTATTCGTTTTTTGAAGATATACATTTACCAGGAAATGTTCACTCTTTGATGTTATTTGTCGTTTGTCCTTTCAGAAACTCTTTCTGCCATCTGCCAACGTGAACTCAAATGTAATCTGAAGGAGAGGTTTCAGCGTGTGTTTGAAGGGATTGCTAAAGCAGGAAACCCAACTCCTCTGAATCAGATGTACACAGAGCATTACCTCACAGAGGGAGGGAGTGGAGCGGTCAATGATGAACATGAGGTCAGACAGATTGAAGCAGCATCCAGGAAAGCAGCGAGACCAGAAACACCAATCCAATGTGAAGACATCTTTAAACCCATACCTGGAAGAGACAAACCAACCAGAACATTGATGACAACGGGAGTGGCTGGCATTGGGAAAACAGTCTTAACACAAAAGTTCACTCTGGACTGGGCTGAAGACAAAGCCAACCAGGATGTACAGTTCACATTTCCATTCACTTTCCGAGAGCTGAATCTGCTGAAAGGGAAAAAGTTCAGCTTGGTGGAACTTATTCATCACTTCTTTCCTGAGACCAAAGAAGCAGGAATCTGCAGGTTTGACAAGTACCAGGTTGTGTTCATCTTTGATGGTCTGGATGAGTGTCGACTTCATCTAGACTTCAAGAACTACGAGATCCTGACTGATGTTACAAAGTCGACCTCAGTGGACGTGCTGCTGACAAACCTCATCAGAGGGAAACTGCTCCCCAAAGCTCGCCTATGGATGACGACACGACCTGCAGCAGCCAATCAGATCCCTGCTGAGTGCATTGACATGGTGACAGAGGTGAGAGGGTTCACTGACCCACAGAAGGAAGAGTACTTCAAGAAAAGATTCAGAGATGAGAAGCAAGCCAGCAGAATCATCTCCCACATCAAGACTTCACGAAGCCTCCACATCATGTGCCACATCCCAGTCTTCTGCTGGATCTCTGCAAATGTTCTGGAGTCTTTGTTGAAAACCAGTAAGAGAGAAGACCTGCCCAAGACGCTGACTGAGATGTACATCCACTTCCTGGTTGTTCAGTCCAAACTACAGAACGTCAAGTATCATCAGAGACCTGAGACAGATCCACAATGGACACAGAATAAAAAGATGATTCTCTCCCTGGGAAAACTGGCTTTTGAGCAGCTGGAGAAAGGCAACCTGATCTTCTATGAAGCCGACCTGACAGAGTGTGGCATTGATATCACAGCAGCTTCAGTGTACTCCGGAGTGTTCACACAGATCTTTAAAGAGGAGTGTGGGCTGTACCAGGACCAGGTCTTCTGCTTTGTCCATCTGAGCATTCAGGAGTTTCTGGCTGCTGTTTATGTCATGGTCTCATTCATCGACTCTGGCGTTAATCAGCTGTCAGAACCACAATCAACCTCCAGAGACAAATCTCAGGTAATTCACCTTTGCCAGAGTGCTGTGGACAAGGCCTTACAGAGCCCAAATGGACACCTGGACTTGTTCCTCCGCTTCCTCCTGGGTCTTTCACTGCAGACGAATCAGAGACTCCTGCAAGGCCTGCTGACACAGACAGGAAGTAGCTCACAGACCAATCAGGAAACTATCCAGTACATCAAAGAGAAGATCAGGGACATTCCTTCTGCAGAGAGAAGCATCAATCTGTTCCACTGCCTGAATGAGCTGAATGACCGTTCTCTAGTGGAGGAGATCCAACAATACCTGAGATCAGGAAGTCTCTCCACAAAGAAACTTTCCCCTGCTCAGTGGTCAGCTCTGGTCTTCATCTTACTATCATCAGAAAAAGACCTGGAAATGTTTGACCTGAAGAAATACTCTGCTTCAGAGGAGGCTCTTCTGAGGCTGCTGCCCGTGGTCAAGGCCTCCAATAAATCTGTGTAAGTGCATAGCAAACTGGATAGATTAATATACAGTATGATGTGATATTAATCTGTGATATATGATGTGATCTTTAAAACAGCATAGAAAATACATGTTTTAATGTTCTTGTTTGTCTTCATCACTAATTATTCAGGCTGAGTGGCTGTCAGCTGTCAGACAGAAGCTGTGAAGCTCTGGCCTCAGTTCTCAGCTCCCAGTCCTCTAGTCTGAAAGAGCTGGACCTGAGTAACAACGACTTGCATGATTCAGGCGTGAAGCTTCTCTCTGCTGGACTGGAGAGTCCACACTGCAGACTGGAAACTCTGAGGTCAGGATAACTGTTCAACAGACACATTAAATTCTGCATTAGCCTATACATTAATGTCAGTGAAAATACCTGAGTGAATGTCATTGACTTTAAAAATCCATACAGTAAGTTAGGCCTACAGCTGTTTCAAGCGGTCTCGCATAGACAGACAGACAGGCAGGCAGACAGACAGACAGACACTGCAATCTCTCCATATACAGACAAACATGCACCAGGTATCACTGCTGTATCTCGTTGGCTCATTTTTCGTAGTTTGTAAGCAAAAAATAAAATAAAATTACTGTACTTTTAAACATGTTTTCCATTGTTGTCAGGTGTGACAAGGCCCAACATGATCACTTTATTATGTAGATACAGTAAGTTAGGTCTCCAGTTGTTTCAAACGGTTTCACATAGACAGACAGACTGACAGGCAGACATCCAAACAGACACACACCACAATCTCTCCATATACAGACATGCACCAAGTATTGCTGCTATTTTTGGCAGTTTGTAAGCAAAAAAGTAAAATTACTGTTTTAAACCATTTTTCCATTGTTCTCGGTTGTGAGAAGGCCCAAAATGATCACTGTAAGCAGAGTATTGATCACTATAAGCAAACTATTTAAACAGCATGTGTGTAGGAATGATTTGATACCAAGCTTTTTGATCAATATAATCAGTTGATCACTATAACCGTGATCACTATAAGTGGATTCCACTGTAGTGAGTTTTCATTGAGAGTTGGGATCTCTCTTTCACAAAACCTGTGCAAAAGCTCACAACACTCAAGAATAAACAATCAATAAATGATTATTGCTGGGTGATGTAGCTGAAAATGTTATACACTTTTCATATGATCATATATAATTTTATCACAATATAAGTGTACTGTATGTAAAATCACTATTCTGTCAAATGTTTTAAAGGGTTAATGTTTATCCTGAATTTAAGTTTAAATATATTAGTCAACTTTTATTTAAAACCCATCTTTATTGCTAGAATAAAAGTAAAAACACTAGATGTTCCTCAGTAGAGCTCAGAATTCCACCAACTCTCTGCAGCTGTCAGCATATCCAGATGTCCGATTTTTATTAAAAGTTAATTTGGAGGTTGTACTGGTCAGCTTCCAGGTGTGAATGTGTGTGTGAATGTGAACAGGGCGCTCCTGAAAAAGAGAGCATTGCTCTCAGTGAGACTCCCCCTGTATAAATAAAGGTTAAAAAACAGAAATAGTGGAGGGTTTGTCTCTTCTGTCTGTTGATTGGCCATGAAGTTTGATGGTGTTACGTGAATCTGTTCAGACGTGTCTGCCTTTTTAACACCTCACCAATCAGTGTGAAAAGTTAACTAAATTACTGCATCATCCCATAAGTTACCAATCTTTCCATAAAGTTTCATGCAAATGCATGAATACTTTTTAGAGTTATCCTGCTACAGACAAACAGACGGAACAGTAGCCTGTACTACGAATGTTGGATAAGAAGATCCAGGATCTGTCCCTTGATCTGGTTTGTCTAAACCAGATCAGCTCGATTGTAGTTAACTTGTACTACGAACCTCGTTTGCCAGTCGTTAACTCGAACCAGGTTTTTCCAATCAAGTTGACTGCGCGTGCACATGAAAATGCCCGTGCACACGAGCTCGTGCCCGCAAAAGAGGCATGGTTTTTAACAACTAGCCAATCACAATGCAATATGGACCGCTCAGCTCAGAACCGTAGCTTTTACAGCGCCAGACACGCCTATTTCCTCATTCATCAAAGCCATCGACTACTATGTCAGAATCAAAATCCGCATTGGATATTTTTAGTCTGTTCCCGAATGACTGTCTAAAGTTACCACTTTTATTCACATCAGTCATTTATTTGAAGAGCGGTTTCTGCCTCCACGTATCCTACAGCAGCTGAATTCACCCTCTCAATAAACTGCGAGTGGAAGCAATGTGTAGCCTAATGTCTCAGTCCAAAATCCGTAGACCATTTAGGCTCAACGAATAATAATGATGTCATGTTTAGTCGCACTGATTGAATAATTCCTATAGGCTATCAATAAAAAAAAGAATGATAATAAAATTAAAAGAGGCTTCTGAACGACACGGTATGTGCGGGCATAGATTTCATTTATAAAAAATAGCCTATTTTGTGGTCACATATATTGTCAGCAGAGTCGCATATCTCCATATTTCATATAATGATGCTGGAAATATGAAGTTCAATCACATCATACAGGCCAAAAGCAACACTTGCAGCTGCAAAATGCAGGAGTAGGCTAGATATGAATCATCTTAATATGGGATCGCCTGTGTGCAGGTGATCCCATATTAAATTGCTTAGATGTAGTAGGCCAGCATGTAAGCTATGACTATTTCAATTCCAACCCAACGTCAGTCTCAGCTCCATTGCGCACACGGCACCGTGCGCTTTGGAGACGTTTATGTAACCTTTTTATGCCGGTTTAGTGATATTTCTCCACTCACTATTCAGCTGCAATCGATCAGCGGGATCAAACAACGTATCTAGGCTACTTGAGAGCACAAAAATGAATATATAAAAACATATTCCAAAGTGGTATAGGGCTTAATTAAAATAGCCAACAAGTGCAAGGCTTTAGTCCTTGATTAACATTAACATTGATTACCATTACTCATTCAACATTACAATTCGTGCTCCTTCGGGAAACTCATCCAGAAAGGGGTTGGCCATTTTTCCAAACTGCTGATTTGATTGATTCGTGGGCGGTGGATTTAAGGTCTAATCTTATCCTTGGAACTTAACCTGCTACGGACCAGGTTAAGTGTGAAGCATAAGTTGCTATGGAAATATATGTCGGTAAGAAGTTAACTTGCTTTGTAGTACGGCCAAACCAGGTTTAAACCTGAAGTTACCTCGCTAAACCACTAAACTGGCTTTGTAGTACAGGCCTCAGAACAGGGTGAAAACAAAAACCCTGTCCAATTCCCTTAGTGGAGGTAAAAATAAATCAAACAAACAAGCGGGAGTTAAATAGTTTTTCAGTCTCTCTTTGTTTTGTTTTTGCTCTGTAGCCTTATGGTCTTTGAATAAGAATAACAAAACAAAGCAGTGAAAGCTGCTTCTCCTCCTAAATATGACCTAGTGGTGAACCGGGGCTATAGCAAGTGAACAGGGAAGAGCGAGCAACGTTCAAATCAAAAAGCATCAAATAACGGAAATGTCAAGATGAACATTGTTCAGTCACAAGTCACAACTATCTGTTGGAGTGTGTGTGTGTGTGTGTGTGTGTGTGTGTGTGTGTCACAACTATTTGTTGGAGTATGTGTGTGTGTGTGTGTGTGTGTGTGTGTGTGACAACTATTTGTTGGAGTATGTGTGTGTGTGTCTGTGTGTGTGTGTGTGTGTGTCACAACTATTTGTTGGAGTGTGTGTGTGTGTGTGACAACTATTTGTTGGGGTGGGTGTGTCACAACTATGTGTGTGTGTGTGTGTGTGCGTGCGTGCGTGCGTGTGTTGTGGTGTATAAAGTACTCGAAAACCATACTTAAGTAAAAGTAAAGATATCTTCCCAGAAAAATACTTTGGTAAAAGTCAAAGTCACTCATTAGAATATTACTTGAGTAAAAGTCTTAAAGTACTTGTGATTTTCTGTACTTAACTCATTGAGTGCCAGCCACTTTTGGAGAATGGCCAGAGTTTCAGAGCGTTTTCAGTGATTTCTCGAGGCCCACAGAATATTGTGTGATATTACTATTTTACTATATGTAAACACCCAACACACACAAAGAACGATGAGACTCTATTGTATCAGCAGCAAAAAAAAGTTTATTGATATCATTTTCCGTTCTTTAGTTATCAGCCGGAGAAGATAGGTCAAAAACAGCAAAAACAGGCGTTTCCATCTAGAAGCTGAGATATTGAGCCTTTTGTGAAATTAAGCATTTCAAGCAAATCACTGACTCTGAAGCTAATATTTGCTGACCTGAAACATCTGAACAGTAATTTCCTTCAATATAACAGCACCCCCACCCCCCTCTACTGCAAACTCCTCCTCCGTGGGTGTGTCTCTGGTGGCTCTGCTCGCTCTGAGTGCTGCGTGTGTCAGGCGAGTCTCTGCTGCCTGGATGGCGGCCGCTCGTCAGCGGAGTCTGGATCGGGCTCGCTCGTTTCTGGGGTTTCGGTTGTGAGCTGGGATGAAGCTGCGTCCGATTCTGGGCTTTCTGGGCTTTCTGCTGCGCGTTTCAAAGTGTGCTGCACCCAGAGTCTATTTTCAGAGCCCCCCACCGTTGTGCGCCGGCTCCCAGCGCGACAGCGGAAAGCCAAACCATTCTCATGAGAATAGTTTCATCACGGCTTTTTCTGCTGTTTTTACTCAACGTTCTCTAATCTGGAGAGCACTGTTGCCACCTAATGGGTCGGTAAAATAGGTTATACACATTCAACATGCCCCAAAATTTTACAGGAGATATATTAGGCTTTGATCCACGTCCCACCGTCAAAAAACGCAATTGACGAACATACTCGTCCTTGGCACTCTACGTTAGTATTTGAATTGACGAACATACTCGTCCTTGGCACTCAATGAGTTAAGTATCAAAAGTAATTTTCTGATATTAAATGTAATTAAGTATTGAAAGAAAAAGGTACAAGTAAATGCTGCAAAAAAATCAAGCAAAAGACATGCCTGGGATTGAGTGGAAGTCTATTCCTTCTTCTTGACTTTTATAGCCGCTGGCAAACAATGTTATGTTGCATTACAGCCACCAAATGGAATGGCGTGTGGATCATGATTAACGTAACTTGCAAACTAGGAGCACTGATTTGCCAAACCTGATTGCTTGCAGGCTACGCAATTTCCTCTGATTTTACTTTGTAACTAAGATGATGGGGGAAATGTAGTGGAGTAAAAGTATCCATTTTATTTGAGAAATGTAGTGGAGTAAAAGTGAAAGTTGACAGAAATATAAATACTCAAGTAAAGTACAGATACTCAGGAAAAATACTTAAGTACAGTACTTAAGTATTTATACTTAGTTACATTACACCACTGTAGGTGTGTGTGTGTATTGGAAAGCAGCGCTCCTGTTTTCAGTAACTGAATCAAAGTAAAACTACAGTGGAGGAAGTGATGAAATGTTGACGTCAATCGTCATGACAGCAAAGACGTGGAAAACAGTATAAACTATAAATGCAACAGTGTGTGTGTGTGTGTGTGTGTGTGTGTGTGTGTGTGTGCACGCGCGCTTGCGTGTGTGTGTGTGTGCGTGTGTGTGTGTGTGTGTGTGCAGGCTGTCAGGCTGTCTGCTCACAGAGGAAGGCTGTGCTTCTATGGCCTCAGCTCTGAGCTCCAACCCCTCCCATCTGAGAGAGCTGGACCTGAGCTACAATCATCCAGGAGCCTCAGGAGAGAAGCTGCTGATCTCTGCTGGACAGTGGAGACTCAGGTATGGAGAGGCAACGTCTGCTAGAAGGCTGAGAGTCACACACTTTTTCTCTGTCACACTGCAAAGCTCATGCAGGAATACAGTTCAATGGAGCATATGAGAGGAAATCCTTCATATTGAAGGTTATTAATAAATATCCATGTTGTTTCCATCATCAAAGAGAATCTGCTGATCTGACTTTGTTTATTCCTCCAGTGTGGACCATGGTGGAGTGCAGAGGCTGAAACCAGGTCTGAGGAAATGTAAGTGTGTATTTAGTTTGATTCATGAAAACAAAGCAACACATTCAACTAGTGAGATAAAAAGTCCATCTATGGCACAGTCTGTGACGTCCATTCATTCTGATCCTACTGTGAATCAGAGTGATGGCTGACATCATGCCTTTTCATCAACATATTTGAAAAGGAGGTGAAATGACTGAGGCAAAGTGTGCTGTGGTCTGACCAGTCCATCTCCGATGAGCTCGGGCACGTTTCTGGATGTGGTTGATATGGCTTCACTTTGCATGGTAGAGTCTTAACTTAAGATGCAGCGATGAACTGTGTTAACTGACTGCTTTTCCCAAGTGTTCCAGAGACCATGTGGGAATATCCATGACAGAATGATGTCGGTTTTTAATGCAGTGTCACCTGAGGGATCAAAGGTCACGGCCATTCAATGTTGGTTTCAGCCTTGCCCCTTACATGCAGAGATTTCTCCAGATTCTGACCTGACCTCCTACTTCCTACTTCAGCACTGTACCAGAGATTTTCATCTGCCATTTATTTTCGCATAGACATTTCGTAAAATGCTTATAAAAATAGTTTGACTTTGTCAAACCAAATGGTTCAGATATATTTAGAAACAGGAGAGACCACATAACATTTCACTCGGACCAAAACGTTAAAAAAATCGCGGATTTAAAGAAAATATTTTTTCTGTGTCGTTTTTTTTTTTTTTGGTTTTGGTCGGAGTGAAATGTTCTATGGTCTCTCCCGATTCTAAATATAGCTGAACCGTTTGGTTTGATGAAGTTAAACTATTTTTATAAGCATTTTACGAAATGTCTATGGGAAAATAAATGGCCGATAAAAATCTCTGGTACAGTGCTGAAGCAGGAAGTAGGCGGTCACTTTGCCTCTCTATTAACCTGTTTACCTGTGGAATGTTCCAAACAGGTGTTTTTGAGCATTCCTCGACTTTCCCAGTCTTTTGTTGCCTCTGTTCCAACTTTTGTGAAAGGTGTTGCTGGCATCAAATTCAGAATATGAACATTGTATGATGTGAAACACAATATTGAGCCAGGCTGGACTGGAAGTTGATCAGGTAAAACATTCAATATATTTGTACTGTATTCAATTGAATATAGGTGGAAAAGGATTTGCAAATGATCACATTCTGTTTTTATTTAAGTTCTACACAGCGTCCCAACTTTTTCTGAATTGGGGTTGTAATTTCAAATACATTTGTCATTCTGAAATTTCCCATTGTTTGTGTTCAAGGATTTTTTTGTCTAAATGTGAACACAAATAAAGGTAATTAATCTAAAGCCACCTATTTCTGAAGAAAATGGTGAAAACGACATACCCAAACTAAAATGCTTACTGTGGCTGAACCGCTAGGGTTACAGACAACTGCCTGACCTTTTCTGAAAGGTAAGACTTTGAAGTTCCTGTTCCAAGTGTCAGAATGACTCTATGTGTTACTGACCCTGAGTAACACCAGCTCAAACACAGTGGTTGATTCTCGCCTAGAATAAAAAACACTTTTAGAGTGTAAACAGTTGCCTGTGGTTGTTGTATTTATGGCTAGAAACCCAATGGAGACATAGCCACAGGCCTTACCACATCCCAACTCAAAGAAGATGAAAAAATACCAAAACATGAGTATTTGGCAGTGGTTTTTGTAGGGAGATACCTAGGTGGATTTCCAAAAAGCCATTTGAAAAAGCCAAATAATCTGAAATGTTGTCTTTGTCTTTGTACAAAGACGGCTATAACTTCCTCTGTGTTGATCTGATCCGAAAAAGGAAGACAGGGTTCGATGCGCAAGACGCAGACGATTAATTTGGTATGTAGCATGAACAGCATTGTTCAGAATTAACTACCTAATTCATCATGTTAATGACAGATGAACAGCAAAAAATCAGAAACATAACGCCTGTGTTACGGTGCAATGCAAGAGGTTAAAATGTGTCTCAAGGGTGTGGAGTGTGACTTTAAGAATAAAATATGTTTGTTTTCTACAGGGGAGTGGTGCTGGCCCAAACAACAGTAAAAGTTAAAAAACAAAGGGATTTATTACTAAAATACAAGTTAAAAATGTGCCTATTTAAAAGAGTCCAGCGTCCATAAGAGTCCAATATCCAGTGTTCACTGCAGCCAAGAGTAGTGACTGTTTTGTCTCCAACAGCAGGCTGTCCTGCTGCCTCCAACTGGCAAAGAAGTGCAGAACAGAACAGACTTTAATGTCTTGCTTTCTCAGTGTATCAAGTTCATATGGAGTAGGGTAGAATAACCAGCTAAATGTAACACTGATTTAAGGAGGCGCCAATTTAAATTAATTATATAAATGCATTGCAACCAAAATCAAACCAACAGGATGCAAATAAAGCCAATGCAAACAAAGGAAAAAGCCAAATGAAAGAATCAACAGTCATTAAAAGAGAATTTTGTTTGTTTTACACCACGGTCCTTATTTCCAGCTTAACTCATTGAGTGCCAGCCACTTTTGGAGAACGGACGCTCCCAGTGCCAGAGTTTCAGAGCGTTTTCAGTGATTTCTCGAGGCCCACAGAATATTGTGTGATATTACTATGTAAACACTGAACACGCACAAAGAACGATGAGACTCTATTCTATCATCTGCAAAAAAAAGTTTATTGATCCCATTTTCCGTTCTTTAGTTATGAGCCGGAGAAGATAGCTTGATTCATCCAAAAACAGCAATTTTTTTCTAGAAGCTGAGATAATTGGCCTTTTGTGAAATTAAACATTTCAAGCACATCACTGACTCTGAAGCTAATCTTTTCTAATGTAGTCACACCTCAAAAATAATTTCCTTCAATAAAACAGTTTAGGCCAGGGAATTTTGTTTGGCAGAATAATATTTTTAGCTACAACCAGCAGCGCTGGCCCCTGCGTGCGCTGCTGGTTGCAGCTTCTTGCTGGTCTTGATTTGCTGCTGGTGGGCATCGGATATTCTGGCTTGCGTTTGTCAATCCTGTCCTGCTGTCTGGGTCTGTCTGGGTGTTGCGTGCTGCTCTGCGTGCCCCCCCCCCCCCCCCCCCCCGCCCCGCCCCGCCTCGCCTCGCCTCAACTGCACACTCCTCCTCCTGTCTGTGGTGGCTCTCTGCTGAGTTTGCTGTGCGCACAGTGAAGGGTGCGCAACATCCAGTTTTTTTACAGCGTTCCGCGTGTGTTTGTCACCAGCAACGATGCTTCCAGTTGAGAATAATAACAACTCCACGGTGTGGATGTGCGGATGTGCTGTCGCAACCGACACGGAGCGGCTCAATTGTGGGAGCAGATTGGCTGCTGCAGGCACAGCTGCAGTAACGTGCTTCAGCATATCGATGCATACGGATGCGATGCGATTTCCGTTTCCATAACGACTTCTTCTTTGTTTTTTCCTTGCCTTTCTGTTATGTGGAGAGCACTGTCGCCACCTAAGGGTTCTGTAAAATAGGTTATAGACCTCCAATAGCTACAATAGTTGTACCAGAGATGTATCAGGGATTGATCCACGTCCCACCGTCAAAAAACGCAATTGACGACAATCGTCGTCTTTGGCACTCTACGTCAGTATTTGAATTGACGACAGCTGTCGTCATTGGCATTCAATGAGTTAAAATATTCTCTTTTACTCACCCAAATAACTTTGGTTTCATTCGGATGTCCACAGAAGATTTTGAGCTCGGAGTAGCATCCTCAAACAGGCTATAATGGGCGCAAACAGGGCAAGGTGCATGCGCTCTGTAAATAACACATTTTCTGTCACATCGCGGTTCATTGTGGTTGTTATATAATTATGAGAACATGAATTAGCGATCTAACTAACCTCTTGTGCTCCCGACTTGTGCTGCCTTCGTGTTGCCGAGCGGAGAGTGCAGCACGTCAGCCTGGAATCTCCGAAGTGCAACCCCTGACAACCAAGCTCCCGGATGCACGCGCCATTATCGCTGCTGTAATGATACGATATCCCTGGAATGTGCGTTTTAACGAGCCAGTTAGATTTCTTTGCATTCTTAGAGATTATAGTTTTTGTTTTTTGTTCATGTTTCTAACAATTGGCCAAGTTAGTAGTTAGTTTATGGGATAGGAATTCTATAACTTGGTAACAGCTTAATAACAGTGACTTGTGTCCCAGCCTGGCTCAATATTGTGTTTCACATCATACAGTACAATGTTCATCTCTTGTGTTTCTGTGTCTCATTGCCTTTAGTTTTTAAATGGAACCTGTCATAGTTTCCTGCAGCACAACACTTTATTTGGTCTATTGTTAAGGTTTTGACAAAAGGCCTATTTATGTGAACATGAATGTGGTAAAAACCTACAATCAACCATTTCTTAAAATCACTTGTAAAATATCTTCATAACCACTAATGATTGTTATTGTGAAACGCAGCCCAGGTGTGTTAGATGAGAAGCTGCTGCTGTATTGAGTCTTCTTCTCTCATCAGATGCCTGTGAACTCACACTGGACCCAAACACAGCAGAGAGACACCTCCTCCTGTCTGAAGACAACAGAAAGGTGACAAGGGTGAGAGAGGAGCAGTCATATCCTGATCACCCAGAGAGATTTGACTCCTGGCATCAGCTGCTGTGTAGAGATGGTCTGACTGGTCGCTGTTACTGGGAGGTGGAGAGTAAAGGACAGGTTTATATAGGAGTGACTTACAGAGGAATCAGCAGGAGAGGATGGTGGTATGACTGCTGGCTTGGAGGGAATGAAAAGTCCTGGAGTCTGAGGTGCTATGATGATTGTTACAGAGCCTGGCACAATAACAGACGCACAGACATACCTCTCCCCTCCTCCTCTGTCTCTAACAGAATCGCAGTGTATCTTGACTGGCCTGCTGGCTCTCTGTCCTTCTACAGAGTTTCCTCTGAGACACTGACTCACATCTACACCTTCTACTCCACCTTCACTGAATCACTCTACCCTGGGTTCTGTCTGTATCAGGCTGGTGCCTCAGTGTCTCTGTGTCAGATAGTGGAGTGAGAGAGAAACACTGAGACCAAACACAGCTGCTACATGATGTGAAGGTTTAGGTTTGTTGTTGAGGCATGTTAGGTCCCTTGGTCACGTAATCTCTTCTCACGGGTTCTCCTACCATAGTTATGCCGATGACACTCAGCTTTTCCTCTCCTTTCCCCCTTCTGCCACTCAAATTGAGACACGTCTGGCCGCGTGCCTCAAGGATATTATAACATTGATGACAGACCATCACCTTAAATTAAATCTGGGAAAAACTGAGCTACTTTTCCTCCCTGGGAAAGACTGCCCCCTCACTGACCTCTCCATCACTATTGACAGCATTACCGTACGGCCGTCAGAAACAGTCAGGAACCTTGGGGTGACCTTGGACAACCAGCTGTCCTGCTCAGCCTTTATTGCAGCGACCGCTTGCTCCTGTAGATTCACCATGTACAACGTTAGGAAAATCCGTCCGCTTCTCACTAGGGAGGCGGCTCAAATCATTGTACAGGCACTGGTCCTCTCACGCCTGGATTACTGTAATGTTCTGCTGGCGGGGCTACCTGCCTCGGCCATTCAACCCCTTCAACTCATCCAAAATGCAGCTGCCCGTCTGGTTTTCAACCTACCGAAATTTTCCCATGTCACTCCCCTTTTCTGTGAGCTTCACTGGCTCCCCATCTCGGCCCGGATCAAATTCAAGACCTTGGTACTGGCCTACCGGGCAGTTCATCATTCAGCCCCACTCTATTTGCAATCTCTGGTCAGCTCCCAAACTCCATCATTACGTGGCCCTGGGGGTCGCGTGTCCCGTTCTAGACTATTCTCCTCCCTAGCTCCCCGGTGGTGGAATGAGCTTCCTCCCTCGGTTAGATTGGTCGAGTCGCTGCCAATCTTTCGCAGGAGACTCAAAACTCACCTTTTTGGACTGCACCTGGACTTCCCTGGAAATGACATAACTTCTTAAAGACAAGTGCAGTTAATTTCTCGCCTGGTATTTTAACTCTTGACTCGGTTTTGTATGTTGCTATGTATTAGTCTTCGTTTTTAACTCTTATGGTTGATTATGATATATGCGTTGACTGTTCATTCTTTGTATTTTCTTGTACCAAATGCGATTTTGATATATGATGTAAGTCGCTTTGGACAAAAGCATCTGCTAAATGGAATAAAGTAAAGTAAAGTAAAGTATGCAGTGTGTGTGTGTGCTGCCTGTTTCTCTGATTCCTCAGTATCTCTGTGTCAGATAGAGGAGAGAGAGAGAAACACACTGTGACCAAACACAGCTGCTGAGATGATGCTTCACTCTGTACAGGATCACACACACACACACACACACATACACACACACACACACACACACACACACACACGATAGTTATGACAAGTCAAGACAGAAAAGCTCGTCCATATGTTTAAATCACATGACAGGAAGCAGCTAGAAGTGAAAAGCTGCTCTAGAATTCTGACACAAATTAATCTGAACACAAAGCCTCAATTCTCAGCTCCCTGCATTGACTCCAGTTACACTTTGTCTCCATCACTTCACTCTTAACTAAACATATAATTAAGCAATATAGCATGAGAGCCAGTGTGTTGTGGCAAATATATCCCGCTGCTCAGCTGTTGAGCAGCGGGATATATGCCACAACACACGCTGCTCGAGTGCTATATTGCTTTTATAAAACGGTTTCCAAGTATGATAATATAATAATAATAATAATACTCAGATAAAAGTCCGACTGGCATGTCATTCTGATAGAGTCAGTTGAAACACTACTGTAAGGCGGGACCGCAAGAACGTGCGGGTGATTTGATTGGATCGTTCTGGAGACTGAAGTTGACATTGGCCAATCCTGGCGCTTGCTGAGAAGCTGAGAGCTTTCTGGAAAGCCCGACATGCAGCTCGAGCGCAGCGCTGCATTCTCAGCGCTTGCTGAGAAGCTGAGTGCTTTCTGCAAAGCCCGACACCAACTAACGTTACGGGGTTAAATGCGGGGTTAACAGCCTTTTTTTTGCAAAGAAGACATTAGCCCGCGTCTATTCTTGTACAAAACATAATTTTCTGCGAAGTATTAGTAAAGTTATAAGCGAAGATCGATTCACAAGGATCTGACAGCTGTCTCCGCCATATGTTTTTCTACATTGTCATTTGAGGTAACCAAAGGCTTTTAGTAAGAGTTGCCATGGCAACCAATAACCCATGGCCATGGGTTATTGGAGTGGGTTATTGGATTTATACAATGGCTGTGAACCAATCAGATTGCTTGATTTGAGAGAGCCGTTTTATAATAGCCTATATGACATAAACTATAACTAACTGGGCCTGTTACCTAAACATAACGATAACATAAACTATAACTATAACTGGCCTGTTAGCCTACCTAAACATCCTGAACCATGACACATCTACACACAGATCCTCCCAAACACTACAAACTGACTACCTCCTACAATGTAAAACCTTTGAAGCAACAAGGAATATTGACTTCAATAAGTTAAACTCTGTAATTCCTGACTTCAAAGAACTGAATGAGCTTTCCAAATTAAAAGTAGTCCTAAGAGGAGACAGGGCTTACCTGTCTGTCCAATATGTCTCAACATGCCACAACCTGAGGGACAGTGAGTGACCCACCCACACACACACACACACACACACACAGACACACACACACACATGGACACTGATGTGTATCAATCTCAATGTTTCATAATTCATTTGTATTATTATTATTGTGTTGTATGTATTGTATTACTGTATTATTGTATTATTCATGAGGAGTGATGGTTAATGTTGAATGTGATTGTTTCATGATGCTTTGGCAATATTGTTGTTATGACATTCATGCCAATAAAGCCATTTGAATTTGAAAAATTTGAATTTGAGAGAGACAGAGAGAGAGAGAGAGACACACACAGAAAGAGAGAGAGGCACAGAGAGAGAGAGAAGGGCCATGGAGGAGGCTTGTGAGGCTTGTTGTTGCTGCTGCTGTGATGTTGAGCAGAATCTCTGGTCTGACTCAGAGCACAGATAGGATGCTGAGGCACCATAAACTCATGTCTTTCTTATGTACAAACTGTTGTTTTCTTCATTGGATGTAAATACATGGAAATTATTTTTACTGTATTCTACGTTCTTTATCATATATTTTTTGAATTTAAAATTACTACTTTTTTCACTCAGTTTCAATTTATGCTGTACATTGAGGAATTAAACGTGTTGAAAATGTCTACATGTGTTGTGTGTTTACAGTTTTTCTCCAAATGTTTAAACACATTTCCAATAACTGTGGCTCAGTTTGTCAAAACTCTAAACTGAAAAGAGTTTGTCAAAACTCTCTTATAAAGTGACACAACACTCAAAGCCATGTTCTCTCTTCTCAAAACTGATTATTTTCACCAAAACAAAACACACAGCTGATATGTTGATGTCTTACACAGCATCAACTACACACTGGTGTGATCAATTAAAACACTACCATCAAAATAGTATTTTTTTTGTTTTTTTTACCTTTATTTATACAGTACAATGCTCTCTTTTTCAGGAGTGCCCTGTTCACATTCACATTCACACACACACATTCACACCTGGAAGCTGACCAGTACAACCACAGTCTGATCTGCCACTGAGCAGCTCCACTGGAGCAGTTGGGGTTAAGGGCCTTGCTCAATGGTACCTAAGTGGTGGTAATGAGGGAGGGGCAAGCGCTGCCTTTGCACTTTCCCCACCCAGATTTATCCTGCCAGTCCCGGGGATTGAACCGATGACCTTTCAGTCACAAGCTCACTTCTCTAACCATTGGGCCACCACTGCACATATGTATGTATATATGTATATTTATATTAATGAAGAAACCGAAGTGCATATTTGTCTTTGGATTTGCCTCTAATATAATATATAATGTAAGATAATATACTGTATAATGTAATATAAGGGATATTAGTGTTATGTGGCTTTTCCTTCAGGTCTGTGAGCTGGACATCATCTTTAACTTTGAGAAGGCCTACTTCATCCTGGATGAGTTCCTGATGGGTGGAGAAATTCTAGAAACCGCCAAACTAGCTGTGGGCACTTCTTTGGAGGAGGCTGACACACTCCAAGAGGTATAAGGTTTTACGGACCTTAAATAAAGGCCAGTATGTTTATTACTGATACAAAATGTATTCTCATATGTATCTTTGCTTTCTTCATAGACGATGGAGGAATATATGAACAAACCTGCCCACTGAGCCGAGAGAAGACGAGGATGTCTCTATGTCTATAGAGGCCACATTTCAAAATGTAAGGTGTAAGGTTTATTGCTAGAACAAAATGGTTCATTTAGCCATTGTTGCCATGTAAACCTTATCCAGGTTTATTGTTCTTCATGTTTTAAGCATTACATGCTCCTCTATGCGGTCAAGGTAAAGTGTGCCACTCTTTGGGTTTATCAAACCCTTTCAAACTCCTTTGGATAAATTCAAAAATGCATGGTGGACAAACCGAAAAAGCTTGATAAGTTGTCTTTTTTTTTAGATATGATAAGAGGTTTTCACTCAACCTTGACAACATTCAAACATCTATTTCAGGCAAATCGAGGAGCATTTTCAGGATAACTGGAATTTGTTTACATCCATAAGTGCCTTTTAAGCCTCTCAGGCGTACAAGACAGGAAATATGGACTGAAAAGAAATGGCCAAACGATGTAACTGCATTGTCTTTTTCCCCATTTTATCTGAATAAATGTTCTTTTTCAAATTATGTCTTTGTACATTTTTATTCTGTACAAAACCGCTCAGAGTACATTTAAATAAAGTCCTGCCCACAATAATATTACAAAATGTGCCAAACCCATTTCACAATTGTGAAACTTCATGAACAAGATACATTTACATTCCGTTTTGAAAGCATTCTACTGTGTGATATTGAACATCTAGCTCACCGTTTTCCATGTTGGTCAAATGAGGAAACACTACACAGGAAGGAAAAAATAAAGTCAATGCTTTATTAACCTCAGTTATGTCACATATGACCACATTTAAGAAGTAATTTACGGAGGAAAAAAACACAAGTGGATGCGAGAGATCCAACACTGATTTGGTTGTGTGTGCGTTGAAATGCAAGGCTGGTGAGCCACATGTACTTAGTGGTCTGTTATAGTTTGTTGTTGAGCAACTAACTAAAAAAAACAATCATCAAATGAACCACTAAAACCCACATACCACCACGAATATGAGACCTTGCACTCCTATAGCTCTGCTTCAGCTAACCATAAAAGGAACAAGTGGAATGTAAAGCCTGAACTTTCGTAAACTTACCGAATTACTAAAGTCGACGGCGTGTGTGTAATTTTTCAAAATACTTTATTTTGACCCCCCCCCCCCCCCCCTCCCCCTCCAGCAAAACATCTGTATGTATCTACAGCCACACCAGCTAGCTACATTCCTTTGACAGTTTTGGCGTCATCATCGTTCTCTTGGGTTTCTGGGTTCAGGTAGCTCAGCAGTTTCATCATCAACGCTTCATCATCCAAGCTTTGTGCGGTGGTGCCCGAAACCTCATCCTCGGACTGTCTCTTTTGAGGCGGGCTTTTATCCGAGTCCATTTCCTCAAAGAAATCCTGTATCGCTTCTTCGAACGACCCCGGTGCGGTCTCTCCCGCTTCGTCCCGCTTTTGGCTGGCCTTGTTGTTGTTGCTGATGTAGGCAGACTTGGGGTATACTGTCAGGATCTGAGCCGCTAGATACGCCGCCAGTTCCTCCTCGCCCACGGTGCCGTCGTAGTCGTCCTTTACTTTGTCGGGAAGGCGCCGTTGCGTTGGAGCGGATTCCCCCGAACGCCCACCGGGATGAGTGTAGAGTCGAGAGCTTTGAAGGTGCTTCTGCTTCCGGAGGGGAGCAGGATCCTGACTTCCCGCGGTGCGTCCCAGCCCCAGGATGTTGAGGATCTCTTGTGTCCTCCTGTCTTCCGCGTTGCTAACGGGTTGTCTGTCAGGTAGGCGTCTGTTGTAGAACTTTGCCTCGGGGGGGCTCTTGTGTTGTTTCTTTGAGAGTTCGTCCTCCGCCCTGGATAATTCCATGGCCTTACGTGGCGACTGCGCCCGGTTTCGTAGCTGGGCGTTGTCTTGATTTGTCAATTCTCCCGTCTTGAGCATGTCTATCAGGTCTTCCGGTGGTATCTGGAGCTTCTGGGAGATGTGGATCAGTTGGTAGATGGCCCGCGGGTCTGTGTCGTCTCTGTATTGCGACTGGGCCGCCCTCCTCTCGGCCCTCTTCTTCTTCTCCTCCTCCACCTCTCGTTTGTGCTCTTGCTCTTCGGTTTTCTCCAGCACTTTCAGGAGATAGTAGTCCACCAGGTTAGCCATGTCGTCCGCATCTGCTTGAGGGCCAGAGTTAGAAGATCTCTTGACCGGGTAGCTCTCATCACCTTCCTCCTCATCTTCTATATCGTCGTCGTCATCGTCCTCTTCCTCCTCCTCGTCCCCATAATCCAGGCCTCGGTCAGCCTCGTGTTTGTTGTGCCTCGCCTCTTCCTCCTCCTCCTCTTCCTCCTCTTCCTCTTCCGGTTCCTCAAGCGGAGCCCAGTCCGCTAGACCCCCGGCTATGTCCTGGTAAGCCAGGCTCCTCACGTCGAGCATATCCGCGTCGTCATTGTCGTCCTCCACGCCATCGTCCGCCTCCTCATCGCCATCCTCAGCCTGCCGTTTATGTGCGGCGGCCTTGGCGTTGGTCAGTCTCCCCAGCTCCTCGAACACGGACTGCAGAGTGGCCAGGTTCTGGGGCGTGTACTTCTCCTCCACGTTCTCGTTGGTCCGCTTGAAAGGGCTCTCGTGGTCCGATGCCGCACCCCCCTCTTCTCCCTCCTCCTCCTCCTCGTCTCCTTCGCCGTCCTCGTCGTCCTCAAACATGAGCGGGTGCTTCTTGTGAGGCTTGATCCCACGCTGTTGCTGCGCCCAGGGGTACGCTCTGTCCTTGTCGTCCGCTTGTGTTCCGTCGTCACCCCGGGAGAGGTGGGCTGCACCGGGGTGACGTGAGGCCGGCTTGGGCTCTTTTTCAGTCTGCTGGAGGGTGCTGAGCACAGCCTGCAGCCATTCTTCGGTCTTATCCTCATTATCGGCCTCCTCTCCCTCCTCTGCCTCCTCTTCCTCTTTGTCATCCTGCGTGGGGTTAGAAGAAGTGAACCCCAGCAAGGCGCGCAGCTTCGCCGTGTCTTCCGGGCGCCCGGCGTCATACCCCGGGCTGAGGGGCGCACGCTGTCGGGGGTCCGTGCCGGTCTTTTGGTGGAGGCTCTCGATGTACTCCAAGGCTTTGAGCATGTCGGCATTGGGGGACTGGCGGGGGTCCGGCTCAGTTCCCCTCAGTCTGTGTTCTCGGAGCGAAGCCCCTCGCACGCTGGAGGCACCGAGGAGCACGAGGACGAAGAGGAGGGGGGCACAGCAGAGCAGGAGTGCTTTGCCTGCCGTGGAGGTCGTGGAGAGTGATGACATGGTGCCGCCTGGGGAACAGAGACAAGGAGGAGTTATGTCAGCACTGGCCTTTACACATTTAGCTAATAGGTTCACAACGCTCACTGCTCTGGCATTTCTTAATGTCCTCTATTCTTATCATCTCGTGTGTAATGTCTGGTTTGATGATGTAATCACAGACCCCCAAATGCATTTGTATTGATTTGTGAGGTAGATCATACTTTGAAGTTTGAAACAAAGGTCT
>NC_139642.1:12399714-12402214 GCF_964638095.1 Poromitra crassiceps
TTCTCCCTTATGACTACACACACACACGCACACGCACACGCACACGCACACGCACGCCACGCACGCACGCACGCACACACACACACACACACACACACACACACACACACACACACACACACACACACACACGCACACACACACACACACACACACACACACACACGCACACACACACACACAGACACACACACACTCTCTGTGTGGAGTTCCTCCGTACATAACCCCCCCCACTAAAAACATGCAGAAGATCGTCATCGTCATCCGACCAGTGACGACAACATCCGAAGTTGGTCCCCGGGCGCTGGAAAGAAAAAGCCACCACTGCTCCTGGCCTGCCCCCCTGGAGGAAAGGACACGCCTGGATGGGTTAAATGCAGAGGACAAATTTCACCGGCCACCGTCAGCATGAGTGTGTGTTTGTGGCCGCATGCATGTGTTGGGTGTGTTCGTGTGACAATAAAAGACGGGCTTGTCCGTCTACTAACTGTTTAACTAACTGTTTCAACAGATAAGGCCCAAGCTGTCTGGCATCTGAGCTTTCAATGGATTCCATCATTCTTTTTGCCACAGTTCTGTAGTGGTCACCTGAAAAGTCAGGCTTTTCTTTGTCCACCCCCCACCCCCCCCCCCCACCCCCCATCCTCTTCCCTCTTTTCACCTTTCCTTTCTTCTGCCGTCCCCTGGCTGGCAGCTGGCCACGCCCCTTCCATTACCACCAGGCCTGACAGCCAATCATTTACTCCTTAACCCAGGACCTGGCAGGGACGAGGGACAAAGAGAGAGAGAGAGAGAGAGAGAGAGAGAGAGAGAGAGAGAGAGAGAGAGAGAGGGAGAGAGAGGGAGGGAGAGATTGTGAATGGGTCTATAGGTTTGACGTCATATTCTGTGTGCATGTGTGTATGTGTATGTGTGTGTGTGTGTGTGTGTGTGTGTGCGTGCGTGCGTGGGCCTGTGTGTGTGTGTGTGTGTGTGTGTGTGTGTGTGCGTGCGTGTGTGTGTGTGTGTGTGTGGACACAGTGGAGAATACAACAATTATGCTACTTTGGGTGATATGCACAATTAATTCAGAGCAAACTTGGGAGATCAAAGCAGGAATCTAAACATGCAGGAAAAGGGACCGTTTTTAGAGGTAAAACAGGAAATGATGCAGACAAATACTATTGTATGAAGCTCCAATACATCATCAACTTGAAAAACTGATGATCCACAAAATGTTTTACCATCCAAGTTGCAGAATGGAATTTAACAAGCATTCTTCTCCCGACATGACCAGCAGCATCTCTCTACTGAGCCAAAAAGAATACCCAGCCATCTTGAGGAAAACGGATGGATGTATTAGCCTACACATATTTTTGCAAAGAGATGCAAAGAGACTGTACCCCTGTTATAAAAGCATACAGGTTTACAGTAAGGATTTATGGAGAAACATAATCCTTTATAGCTCTGTTCTGGTACAATCTGTATGTTTTGACTATGGTAACAAGACTGAAGCAGAGTGGGGTAGAGGGTGGCATAGGTCAGTGTGTGTGGGGTGTCTTTGTGCCTGTGTGTTGGATTTATGAGTGTGTATGTATCATTAATAACTAATAACTATGTGTAACTAAAATGTAAATAAAGCTGATATACGTTAAATTTTCTGCATCAATCCCATATTGATTCAGATACATTTTGTCACTGTATTCATGGAATATGAGCTATTATAACATTTTCTATCAAGTTAACTTCTAACAGTCTCAGAACAAATAATGTGTGCTTTCTATCAATGTTCTCTCTTCTTCACCACCCGTGTCTATTCTTGGCCACTCTTCATCATGCAGTGACATGACTGTCACACTGGTGCATGTTCTTTCTTCTGCAGGACCACTGATGTCTCCCTGCACGTCCCCAGCAGCACATGTTTTAAAGCAGCTGGCGAGCCACAGAAGAACAAAAGAGGGAAGATAAACAACATGGGATCAAAAAATAATAATAATATAGCACATTGATCTTTGCTGGGTTTAGGGGCTTACTGTGTCTATTTTTTTTTTTTTTTTTTTTTTTATTATTTTGTTTGACAGGGACAATGGACAGTCAGAGACTGTCCCAGACTTAGCTAGGAGGCTACATTTCATCAATGTTTCCCTTATGCTTACAGAATTGTTAGATGCACTAAATCTGGTTTAAGATTCCTGCTGCATGTCGTGAAACTCAGGCCCTGTTGCTTTTCAAAGTCCTGGCTTTAGGGCTGGGTATAGGTAGGCCTACTTTAGGGCAGTGTATAGGTAGGCCTATTTTAGGGCTGGGTATAGGTAGGCCTACTTTAGGGCTGGGTATAGGTAGGCCTACATTAGGACTAGGTATAGGTAGGCCTATTTTAGGGCTGGGTATACTGTAGGTAGGCCTACATTAGGGCTGGGTATAGGTAGGCCTATTTTAGGGCTGGGTATAGGTAGGCCTGCTTTAGGGCTGGGTATGGGTAGACCTACTTTAGGGCTGGATATAGTTAGTCCTACTTTAG
>NC_139642.1:12407214-12412214 GCF_964638095.1 Poromitra crassiceps
ATTCAGCCTCCAACACCCTGAAGGTACCTGCTGCTGTGTAGCTCATTCAGCCTCCAACACCCTGAAGGAACCTGCTGCTGTGGCCTCATTCAGCCTCCAACACCCTGAAGGAACCTGCTGCTGTGTAGCTCATTCAGCCTCCAACACCCTGAAGGAACCTGCTGCTGTGTAGCTCATTCAGCCTCCAACACCCTGAAGGTACCTGCTGCTGTGGCCAATAAACTGCTTTCACCCCTGATCTTCCCCAGCAAGCGTTTGACACAAGGCGACGTGTAGGAGGTGACCGGGTTCAATGTCAACCCAAGTTTCCACAATATGATTAAAGCCTATATGGCCTGGTAAAGATTCATATTAAAACAGGAAATAGAATTTATATCAGATATTTAGGCTCTGGTTTCACAAAAGTCTCCACTTTCATTTTGGTGCTATTATAGTTACACAGGTTTCAAATGTCGTATCTGTTCCACATTGAAACAAACTGCTGGCTCATTCTCCACACAGACTACAGAAGGCTCCATCCTAACAAACGTTTCGTTTGCTGATGATATGTTCCTGTCGTGATATTTCAAGAGTTGGGATCGCAAAGAAGGTTTTATGTGATGATGTTATGTGATGAAATGCATTCATTTGGTATTGTTTTATTTAAAATGAATATCTCATTCCCTACACTTGTCTACAGGTGTTTCCTTGACAAACTGGGGTCCATCAGCAAACCAAGTAGCCCACATAGAAAATTACCCTGGGTCATAGTACTTACCCTGGGTCATAGTACTGGGTCATAGTACTTATCCTGGGTCATAGAACTTACCCTGGGTCATAGTACTTACCCTGGGTCATAGTACTGGGTCATAGTACTTACCCTGGGTCATAGAACTTACCCTGGGTCAGAGTACTTACCCTGGGTCAGAGTACTGGGTCATAGTACTTACCCTGGGTCATAGTACTGGGTCATAGTACTTACCCTGGGTCATAGTACTTACCCTGGGTCATAGAACTTACCCTGGGTCATAGTACTTACCCTGGGTCATAGTACTGGGTCATAGTACTTACCCTGGGTCATAGAACTTACCCTGGGTCAGAGTACTTACCCTGGGTCAGAGTACTGGGTCATAGTACTTACCCTGGGTCATAGTACTTACCCTGGGTCATAGTACTTACCCTGGGTCAAAGTACTGGGTCATAGTACTTACCCTGGGTCATAGTACTTACCCTGGGTCATAGTACTGGGTCATAGTACTGGGTCATAGTACTTACCCTGGGTCATAGAACTTACCCTGGGTCATAGTACTTACCCTGGGTCATAGTACTTACCCTGGGTCATAGTACTTACCCTGGGTCATAGTACTGGGTCATAGTACTTACCCTGGGTCATAGTGCTTACCCTGGGTCATAGTACTGGGGCATAGTACTTACCCTGGGTCATGCTTGCACATGATTGAAATCCATAAACGCTGCCAACAAAAACTATATGCAATCTGCAATCCGCAGTGTTGGGCAAGTTACTTTAAATTAGTAACTTAGTTACAGTTACTAGTTACTGCTCTGAAAAGTAACTCAGTTACTTTAAGTTACTCGTTACTTTCCAGGTAACTAGTTACTCGGAAAGTAACTTTTGAGTTACGTTTTTTTATTCTTATTAATGCACACACATTATTTTGGGGTTGCTGTAGCACAGTGTGGGACAAGACAACTGTCAAATTTGATCATTGTACCCATTATCACTATGACGAAAAGTAGTGGAACAAGAAAACACAACATTTAGGCATTGAGGCATATTTATTATTGCCTTCAAAAAGTAGCCAGTAGGCTACACTTTTGGCAGTGTATAATTAACAACTGTATCAGTAGTCTATAATATCCATTCCTGGCTGAACAACATAAAGACTGTGGGTAACAGCGGAGTGACACTCAGCAGCAGAGCCCAGCGCTGCCTGCAGATAGGGACAGAGCAGAGCCCCAAAGCACCCAGCTCCTTCTGTACCGTAGCAGGGCCGGCGCCAGGATGAAATGACTGAGGGGGCTGTTATAACTGCTCTCCCTCACCAATAGAAACAAGCCACCTGCTACTTCACCATGCTCTCCCTCACCAATAGAAACAAGCCACCTGCTACTTCACCATGCTCTTCCTCACCAATAGAAACAAGCCACCTGCTACTTCACCATGCTGCCCCTCACCAATAGAAACAAGCCACCTGCTACTTCACCATGCTCCCCCTCACCAATAGAAACAAGCCACCTGCTACTTCACCATGCTCCTCCTCACCAATAGAAACAAGCCACCTGCTACTTCACCATGCTCCCCCTCACCAATAGAAACAAGCCACCTGCTACTTCACCATGCTCCCCCTCACCAATAGAAACAAGCCACCTGCTACTTCACCATGCTCTTCCTCACCAATAGAAACAAGCCACCTGCTACTTCACCATGCTGTCCCTCACCAATAGAAACAAGCCACCTGCTACTTCACCATGCTCCCCCTCACCAATAGAAACAAGCCACCTGCTACTTCACCATGCTCCCTCACCAATAGAAACAAGCCACCTGCTACTTCACCATGCTCCCCCTCACCAATAGAAACAAGCCACCTGCTACTTCACCATGCTCCCTCACCAATAGAAACAAGCCACCTGCTACTTCACCATGCTGCCCCTCACCAATAGAAACAAGCCACCTGCTACTTCACCATGCTGCCCCTCACCAATAGAAACAAGCCACCTGCTACTTCACCATGCTGCCCCTCACCAATAGAAACAAGCTACCTGCTACTTCAGCATGCTCCCCCTCACCAATAGAAACAAGCCACCTGCTACTTCAGCATGCTCCCTCTCACCAATAGAAACAAGCCACCTGCTACTTCAGCATGCTCTCCCTCACCAATAGAAACAAGCCACCTGCTACTTCAGCATGCTCTCCCTCACCAATAGAAACAAGCCACCTGCTACTTCAGCATGCTCTCCCTCACCAATAGAAACAAGCCACCTGCTACTTCAGCATGCTCTCCCTCACCAATAGAAACAAGCCACCTGCTACTTCAGCATGCTCTCCCTCACCAATAGAAACAAGCCACCTGCTACTTCACCATGCTGCCCCTCACCAATAAAAACAAGCCACCTGCTACTTCAGCATGCTCTCCCTCACCAATAGAAACAAGCCACCTGCTACTTCACCATGCTGCCCCTCACCAATAGAAACAAGCCACCTGCTACTTCACCATGCTGCCCCTCACCAATAAAAACAAGCCACCTGCTACTTCAGCATGCTCTCCCTCACCAATAGAAACAAGCCACCTGCTACTTCACCATGCTGCCCCTCACCAATAGAAACAAGCCACCTGCTACTTCACCATGCTGCCCCTCACCAATAAAAACAAGCCACCTGCTACTTCACCATGCTGCCCCTCACCAATAGAAACAAGCCACCTGCTACTTCACCATGCTGCCCCTCACCAATAGAAACAAGCCACCTGCTACTTCACCATGCTGCCCCTCACCAATAAAAACAAGCCACCTGCTACTTCAGCATGCTGCCCCTCACCAATAGAAACAAGCCACCTGCTACTTCAGCATGCTGCCCCTCACCAATAGAAACAAGCCACCTGCTACTTCACCATGCTCCTCCTCACCAATAGAAACAAGCCACCTGCTACTTCACCATGCTCCCCCTCACCAATAGAAACAAGCCACCTGCTACTTCACCATGCTCTCCCTCACCAATAGAAACAAGCCACCTGCTACTTCAGCATGCTCTCCCTCACCAATAGAAACAAGCCACCTGCTACTTCAGCATGCTCTCCCTCACCAATAGAAACAAGCCACCTGCTACTTCACCATGCTGCCCCTCACCAATAAAAACAAGCCACCTGCTACTTCAGCATGCTCTCCCTCACCAATAGAAACAAGCCACCTGCTACTTCACCATGCTGCCCCTCACCAATAGAAACAAGCCACCTGCTACTTCA
The DNA here is from genome assembly GCF_964638095.1 of Poromitra crassiceps. Classification (NCBI taxonomy): domain Eukaryota; kingdom Metazoa; phylum Chordata; class Actinopteri; order Beryciformes; family Melamphaidae; genus Poromitra; species Poromitra crassiceps. The sequence continues at coordinate 12,411,174 of NC_139642.1, forward strand.
CCATGCTGCCCCTCACCAATAAAAACAAGCCACCTGCTACTTCAGCATGCTCTCCCTCACCAATAGAAACAAGCCACCTGCTACTTCACCATGCTGCCCCTCACCAATAGAAACAAGCCACCTGCTACTTCACCATGCTGCCCCTCACCAATAAAAACAAGCCACCTGCTACTTCACCATGCTGCCCCTCACCAATAGAAACAAGCCACCTGCTACTTCACCATGCTGCCCCTCACCAATAGAAACAAGCCACCTGCTACTTCACCATGCTGCCCCTCACCAATAAAAACAAGCCACCTGCTACTTCAGCATGCTGCCCCTCACCAATAGAAACAAGCCACCTGCTACTTCAGCATGCTGCCCCTCACCAATAGAAACAAGCCACCTGCTACTTCACCATGCTGCCCCTCACCAATAGAAACAAGGCACCTGCTACTTCACCATGCTCCCCCTCCCCAATAGAAACAAGGCACCTGCTACTTCACCATGCTCTCCCTCACCAATATAAACAAGCCACCTGCTACTTCACCATGCTCCCCCTCACCAATAGAAACAAGCCACCTGCTACTTCACCATGCTGCCCCTCACCAATAGAAACAAGCCACCTGCTCCTTCACCATGCTCTCCCTCACCAATAGAAACAAGCCACCTGCTACTTCACCATGCTCCCCCTCACCAATAGAAACAAGCCACCTGCTACTTCACCATGCTGCCCCTCACCAATAGAAACAAGCTACCTGCTACTTCACCATGCTCTCCCTCACCAATAGAAACAAGCCACCTGCTACTTCACCATGCTCCCCCTCACCAATAGAAACAAGCTACCTGCTACTTCACCATGCTGCCCCTCACCAATAGAAACAAGCCACCTGCTACTTCACCATGCTGCCCCTCACCAATAGAAACAAGCCACCTGCTACTTCACCATGCTGCCCCTCACCAATAGAAACAAGCCACCTGCTACTTCACCATGCTCCCCCTCACCAATAGAAACAAGCCACCTGCTACTTCACCATGCTGCCCCTCACCAATAGAAACAAG
>NC_139642.1:12429714-12437214 GCF_964638095.1 Poromitra crassiceps
AATACAAATATGTGATAATCCAGTCTGGTGTTTTGTCTAGATTTAGCTGGGGATATGCATTAAAATGCATGGTAGGCCTACACCCTCCTAACAGCATGCATGCATAGGCTAGTAGTGCGTGGGTGCAACTGAATGAGTCAAGACTGGCCTCTTCTGCATTATTCTAATGATCTAAAGTAGGCTGCCTCTAAACATAACCAGATCATAATAGTCACTCTGTCCCCTCTGTTCCATCTTCCTTTCATCTCCCCAATCAGTTGGCATCAGCTCGAAGTTGTAAGCACTGCAAGCCTGCCCTCCGCTGGTGAAACAATATAGTGCAACAAAGAACACCAAAGTGAGAACACTACTTTCCAATCACTTCATAAGCATTTATTTCTGTGAAACACAGGAGTCAGTCCGTCTTAAATTAAGCCTTACAGAGTGAAATGCGACAAACAATATGTACAGTGCAATTACCTCCATCAAGTAAGCCTACATGGACTGTAGCCTATATGAACAGTGCACAGTGTATATAGATCATGAAGCTACAACAAGTCAACGTTGAGTTGCAGACAAACAACCCTATATAGGCAATATTTCAAGTGGGTTCCAGGTACGTTTCAAAACTCAAGACTGGGCAGCAAGAGCAGTCGAGTTCAGGTAAAGTCCAATAGCCAAACCCGGCCCCATACTCATAGAGTGATTAAGAGCTGTCAGCCTGAACCAGTGGCTCTCAAGTGGGTGTGGTGGTGGAGGCCCCCCCGGGGGGGGGGGGGGGGGGGGATCCTTGAGGAGACTCCAGGGGTCCAAAGAAAAATGAGGAATCATTCAATTTCACTACAATGCCATTCAAGTGATTCCAACTACAGGATGGATAAGGATGACTACAATAATCATACACAGGTTTCACTCTCACCACTGTTATTTCCCCATATGTGTAGACGGCTACGAATAGGCTACTGTATGTAAATGAACAACAACCACAGGCAGCTACAGAGTATGGGAAGGCATTGATGGCACAAATCCAAAATTGATCCTATAGTTTTTAACATTAGAGCAAAGATCAAGCAACTGCTGCTAGAAATCCACCCAACCCCAATATAGACAGACTATTCACATTAGCATTCAGGACTAGTGTCTAACTGATAGTTTGGTGACCAATAATAGCAATTAGATGCAGTGACTATAGTAACCAAATCATCTTGACAGTCATAAGCCATTGCCCTCCAAGACTGGATTGCAGTGGATAGGGCAGGTTTGGTCGGGAACCTCCTGGTCTAAACTCCAGGCCACCCTCTCTCTCCTCCTTGCCCGCGGGGGGACACAGTTCTCCGGGCGGGGCGGGGTGGGGTCAGGCCGAGTCGTCGCCGCTGTGGTCGTCGCCTCCCTTCACGTGCTCCTCCGGCCCCTCCGCCGTGCCGCTGTCCGACTCCTCCTCCTCGATGGCGAAGCGCGTTTCCGCGGAGGAGCACAGGGAGCTGACGCTGCTCTGCTCCTCCGTGCACAGCGCGCACGCCAGCGGCGACGGGAGCGCGCCCTCGTAGTGGTAGAGTCCGCAATGGTTGCCGTGGTTACCGCAGAACGGCAGGGACACCTGCACCGCGCACAGGCCGGAGAGGCTGTGCTTCTTCGGCGGCAGCGCGCCCCACTCCCGCTCCTCCTCCTCGTGCACCAGACGCGTGAACACGTTGATCCTCCTCTTCTCCCGCCTCTTGGAGCGGAAGTAGCCCAGCATTATACCGCAGAGGAAGACTCCGTAGAAAGACATGACTATTAAAATGTACAGGTATGCGTTCCCGTCGCCTTTGTCCGTTTGAGACTCCCCGGCGGGTTCTGTGTGCAGGAAGAGCAGTTTGGATGCCGTGGTGTTTTCTGGGTGCTCCATCTTTCAGTGCAGCCTATGAGGACGACCGAGACAGCTTGCTGAAAAAGATAAAGAAGTACAACCCATGAGGATTTGTTTTTAAAGTTTACGCACACTTTACGCTCGCATTACGCATGCTTTACGCACGCATTACGCACGCTTTACGCACACATTTCCACGGTTTACAGTAGGCTATGCCTATTGATTAAAGTTGTAAGTTTGGATGGATGTGTGCAGAGTCATTATGTCATTCATTATGGGCAATTGCAGGGGTTCAAAACCGTTTGGTTAGGATGTTTTGGCGCTAAATGGCATATGCAGAGTTTGCCAAATAGTTATTGAAATGAAGCCTCTGAATTTCCTATTTACAAATGCCATTTAACAGATAAAAACATTCTCAATAAGGATATTGAACAAAGTCTTCTTGTAGGCTAATCATGCCTGCCTATTTCTAGCAAAGTTGTATGTATTTCTGAATACATAGGCTACATATTTCATAAACCTGGTGTTTCTGTACTTAAAAAGAAAGAAAGAAAGAAAGAACACAAACAGTTCGAGTAGTTTTAAAACTACTTACTAAGTGTCTACATGCTATCACACAAAAATTGCCTTCTTTTGTTATAAACCAATAACAACAAATATGCAGTATAGTGTTGGTAAAATAGTGAACTCACCAGATTGAATATCTAAGGGGTCATGTGAACTTCTTTGTGGCTTGTATCCCCCTGTATGCTCTGCTGGAGTTTAACAGCACTGCCAAATGATGTGGATATTTATACAGAGACCCAGGGGCTGTCATGAACCACGTGATGGGGACTCTGCGGTCGAGGAAATACATTATTGTGAGATGAGGAGTATCCCTACGAAAGCCCTAAGGGGGTTTGTCTGTCTATTAACATTACAGATATTTTACTATGAAGGAATCTCCGTGGAGACTGAGCAGGAAACCAGCTGTGGACAAACCGAAAAGTTTTTCATTATCTTAAAGCCATTCTGAACCCTTTGAGCTAAGGTTTTATGCTTAAATGCCTGGGATTAATTAGTGATGCCTATGTGAATTCATTTCCAAAGCCATTTGCCTTTCCATCAAGGCAAAGGGCGGCTACTTTAAATAATCTAAAATGTAAGTCAGATTTGATTTGTTTTTAAACTTTTTGGGTCACTGCATAATTCCATTTGTGTGAAATGTGTGAAATGTGAAAAATTGTAAAAAAAAAACAACACTTTAGGGTAACACTTTACAATAAGGTTTTTAATTAATGTTTAGGTAATGCTTAATACGTATTAACCCTAATGTTTACCCTATCATTAACTAACCCTAAAATATATAAATTAATATGTTAGTTAACTGTTACACTGAAAGAAAGTTTTTAAACCAGAAAACATACTGTATGTGCCATAAAAAAATGCATGTTCTACCTAAATATTATATGACACACAGTATAGTTTATTGATGTGCTCACCTATTGGTATTGCTCTATCTTTTCAAAATGTCCTTTCTAATTTCTGTGTCAACAGGTTAAGAGATAATTTCACACATGCAAAAAGTAAAAAGAAACAACAGCAAAATAGACTGGGCCACGGTACTAAAGTATAACCCTTTTCCCTTTTAAACCAAAAAAGACAGAAAAAAGTGTTTGTTACCAAACGGAAAAATCCGTGTGCAAACTTTAGACTGTCATCTTATTTTCCACCATCTTGTGACTGTTTTATTTTCCACTAAGACCTCCCAGGGCCTCTGTAGTATCCTGTCCAACATGATGATCTAGCTCCTTATCTCCTTTCATGAGTCATTTCAGTTCTCTTGCTAATTCACTTCCTTCACTGGAACTCTTGCTATTCCTAAGATATTGGGCACCTCAGTCTACATTGAAGTCTGTCCTAAAGCAAGTGATGGTTGGATTATGCACAGATTCATACTTGGTATAGGACTACCATGAAACAAATCTCAGTAAAAGCTCAAACATCAAATGTATCTCCAGCTCATTGTCAATGGAATAGCTTTCATTAGACTTCTATCTATCCAAGATTTGTATATATATATATATATAGATAATATCTCAGGATATTATATTACTTTGCCCCCCGCCACCCATTTACATTTTTATCTCCAAATGATTGGGTTGGTTTGAGTCAAACTCCTTTTTTCCATCAGACACAGCCAAGTGAAAGATTGTCAACACTGGGAATTTGAACTTCAAAACTGTAATAAATGGTGAGCATTAAGGGAGTAAGTGCTGCAGATTAGTGAATGATCAGTCCTGAGTTGGTTCAGTTTGTTCCTGCCTCAGCTCCAGATGTTATGTCATCATTCGTCTTTGAAATAGCTCCTTGGGTGATGCATGTGTTCCTCTAAAACAATACAATATAGTCTGAGTAGACCAAACACAATCTTTATTTACTTAATTTCATCATTTTCCAAGGCAAATTACAAATAAATACAGTTGGATGCACTTATGTTACAAGGCAGGTTCCCCACAGAGAGGGAGAGGAGCTCCAGAACTGGCCTAAAGCTTAAATAGAGTTAAAATAGAGACTATACATTTGCTTTCTCCAGTGATCACAGCTCCACACACGTATTTACAGTCGAGGAGAACTATCGACACTAAATCGATCAGGATTAGAAGAAAAGACCTGTCATTTCTGGTGTAAGAGCTCGACGCACACAGTCAAGGAAAAACGGTGTTGTCCGTGGCTGTGAAGTTTTGTTTGGAATATCTTAGAAGTGGTTAGACTGAACTGACTGGGAATCACGAGAGAAGGCAACAGGTGTCACATTGTGAGGGATGCTGGAGCCGTGTTTGTGCCGGAGACGGTCAGTCTTTCTCAAGCACGCACTCAGTCATATGGACGAGCATAGCAACAAGGCTATAAATGAGTGATGGCAATCCTTTAGAACTAATGTTAGCTGCACTACACACAGCTGCTACACTTGTAAAAGTGTGCACATTTTTCAACCAGGACACCGAGATAGTTTTGTTTGTCTTTCTATCTGTAACCAACTGCCTTATTTGGATATCAATGTTACATAACGTTACTATATATATATATATATATATATATATATATATATATATATATATATATATATATATATTAATGTATTTATTTATTTATTTATATATACACACAGTATATATATATACAGTATATATATATATATATATATATATATATATATATAATTTTTACATTATTATATATATATATATATATATATATATATATACACATACATACATACGGTACATACATACATACGGTACATACATACATACATATTTTTAATCAAGTATGGGAATGATTACACAGTATTTTCAGCTACAAATATACATTTCAGTAAGTGCCCACTGTAATCTGCACAGTGTGTGGAAAAACAGACTCTACCACTGTAGGAAAAAATGGATAGATTAAACAACAGTGCATGTCTACTTTTACAAGTATTAGGAACCATTATTGGCATTGTCCTATATAAGAATCCTATATAAGAACATTGTCCTATATAAGAATCCTATATAAGAACATTGTCCTATATAAGAATCCTATATAAGAACATTGTCCTATATAAGAATCCTATATAAGAACATCATCTTCAATTTCACATGACAAGACGCGCTTCATTGGGCCAGACATGACCTCAGCGTTTGAGCAGCCTCTTCTCATTGGCCCTCACATGACTTAGTGCTTTGGGTCACATGACTTAGTGCTTTGGGTGTCAGATGTGCTGTTGGGGGGAGACGTCCCGCAGACTCCAGAGTCAAAGCCTGACTGTGGGTGGGGAACAAAATAAACCCTTCGCAGAACTCAAAACAACTGAATAACAAAAAGACTTCCTGACCTGCAGGAACAACACATGGTCACTAGGCAGAAGTCGGCTGTGAAACCAGAAAGAATAAAGCAATAGGAGGCCTCAGGATTGGTCAGAGGAATTTAAAACCTCAAAGGCAAAAGGACGTATAGGATAGAGAATGAAAATGAACCAAAGGAAAGCAGATCATTGGATAACAGATTGAGAGATTTCCTTGACATGAGCTCTCTGGAGTGTCTCATGGGTTAGCTGATTCAACACAACTACGATCGATGGCCAAAGGAAAAGTAACAAGACAAGCCTGCTCCCCCCAACCTGAGCTTCTGCTTTGGCACTCAGACAAGAGTTCAACAGACAACTAGACTAAAACACGTTCCGTCTCATAACTCACATCTGGGACAATAAAGATCTCCTCAAAGAGGGAGCACACCTGGACGACACACGGGAAAGGCATCAGAGAGGATGCACACCTGGATGAGAAAAGGGAAAAGACAGGGACATTTATACTTTTCCTTCATCACGTCTCCTTTTGAGCACTTTGTTTCATACCCGTCTTCAAAGCCGACCAATATCCATCTATTAGAAATTCAAGTAAAAGCTGCTTCTGAGATGAATTAGTCGACGCGTGCACAGTAAAGGGGGACATTGCACCTCGGCCTCGTTTCTCTGCTCTCTCCATCTCCTTACCTCTCTTGTTTTGGTTCTTCAGAGAATGAAGATGAACCAAAGATTCAAGTCTTTGTGGCTTTTCGTTTTTGGACGGGAAAGGGGAGGTGGGGGTTTGAGGGGCTTAAGGGGGGTATCTCTGAGTCAGGTGTTGGGGTTTGTGCTTGGACGATGAAACGTGCTGCGGTGGCTCTCTGCTGGCTACTTGCCACCGTACATTCTCTCGATGTCGTCCTGGTAGTGTGTCCTCAGCTCCTTGCGCTTCAGCTTGAAGGCGTCGGTCACTAAGCCCGTCTCGGGGGTCCACGGCTCCGGGCTCAGGCGGATCTTGCGGGGGATCTCGAACCGCTCGAGCTGGGCTGCACGCGGGAAGGAGGACCAAAACGCAACACACACACACACACAAATGAAAACGGGTAAAGAGCTTCACGGTGCCATTTGATGTATGACCTTTGACCTCTTCTCACCTGCCAGAGCCGCCTCAGTGAGGACCTTGAGGGCCAGCTCCTCCATGGCCTTGGTGTTGCACAGCTCCTCCCAGGAGCCGCGGACGCGGTACTGGTCGGCCAGGGCCTGCAGCTGCTTCTGATTGGGCACCACAAAGCCAATCACATAGGTCTCGTCGCTACAGAGACGTGATGTCAGACAAAGAGAGAGACAGAACATAGACAGATTAGATTTGTTAATTGACGTCGGCCTTTTGCGTGTATTCTAGTTCCATTGTGCCAAATAAGGTGATGTCATGGAACACACACACACACACGTGCGTGCGTGCGTGGGTGCGTGTGTGCGTGCGTGTGTGCGTGCGTGCGTGTGTGCGTGCGTGTGTGCGTGTGTGCATGCGTGCGTGTGTGCGTGGGTGTGTGCGTGTGTGTGTGCGTGTGTGCATGCGTGTGTGCGTGCGTGCGTGTGTGCATGCGTGTGTGCGTGCGTGCGTGTGTGCATGCGTGCGTGGGTGTGTGCGTGTGTGCGTGTGTGCGTGTGTGCGTGTGTGCGTGCGTGTGTGCGTGTGTGCATGCGTGCGTGTGTGCGTGGGTGTGTGCGTGGGTGAGTGAGTGTGTGCGTGCGTGTGTGCGTGTGTGCGTGCGTGCGTGTGTGCATGCGTGTGTGCGTGCGTGCGTGTGTGCATGCGTGTGTGCGTGTGTGCGTGTGTGCATGCGTGCGTGGGTGTGTGCGCGTG
>NC_139642.1:12442214-12474714 GCF_964638095.1 Poromitra crassiceps
GGTTCTAGTGGACTCGTGTAAACAGAAGTGGAGAGGAATTCTGGGAAGTGAGGTCAATCTGATTGGTTGAAAGGTTTCTGGGTGAAGGCTTGTCAGATTGATGGATGGAAGTGGAGGCTGGAAGGAGTCCAGGTCTCTGGGGCACCATGTGGATCACAGCAGCATTACGCTTCGTTCACACAGACAACCTACGCCTTGCCTTGCCTCAACCCACGCCTACGCCGAGCTGGGCGTGAACCTGTTACACGCTTTTGCGATCACACCGCACGCCTTTTGCACGCCGAACCTGGAGCCGAGTCACAAGCGCCTCTCCTCTCTCCCGACTGTATTTTTTCACGTGTTGTCCAGAATTGTCATGGGTAGCCTCTAGGTAAAATAAATCTGATATATTTAATGTTCTATTGATGCTGGATATGTATAACCAGGTCTGACTATAGTCGGACATTTTAGAGAGGTGATCTTGCAAGAATATGTGCTGGCACAACAACATTGTCCATCTTGCTTCTTCGGTCGCTATTCTCTCTCATGAAGATTTGTTTGCCGACGGGGAGAAAGCACCACGTGATAGCCACCCGTCAATCTCTCTGTCTCTCTGCTCAACATGTTGTAGTAACTCCATTTTATTTTAAAATTCAGTTGACTTTGCTATTTCCGATGGATATTGTACATTTTTCTTTCATGGCTTGACAGAAGAAGTCTGCCTGCACGCGCCTTGTCGGCTTCAAAATAGAACTCACGCCTATTCGATAAAATCGGCAAGGCACAGGCAAGGCGTGGGTACACGCAGGGTTCACGCTCAGGCGCACGGTGTACACAGCCTCGTTGACTAAAACGGACGCCTATTAAAAAGCGTGGGTAAAGGCAAGGCATAGGCAAGGCTTGGGTCGTCGGTGTGAACTAAGCCTTAAGAGTCCAGGTCTCTGGGGCACCATGTGGATCACAGCAGCATTAAGAGTCCAGGTCTCTAAGGCACCATGTGGATCACAGCAGCATTAAGAGTCCAGGTCTCTAAGGCACCATGTGGATCACAGCAGCATTAAGAGTCCAGGTCTCTGGAGCACCATGTGGATCACAGCAGCATTAAGAGTCCAGGTCTCTGTGGCACCATGTGGATCACAGCAGCATTAAGAGTCCAGGTCTCTAAGGCACCATGTGGATCACAGCAGCATTAAGAGTCCAGGTCTCTGTGGCACCATGTGGATCACAGCAGCATTAAGAGTCCAGGTCTCTGGGGCACCATGTGGATCACAGCAGCATTAAGGGTCCTGCAGTGGGTTGCACCAGCTGTGCGTAAGTTGAAACGTAAGCTAGTTTGAACGTAAAGTCTCACTAAGTCCGAGTTTACGCACTACTAAACATATTTGGGTTGCACCAAGTTAAATAGTTACAACGTAGGCATAAGTTATAACTTAAATTTTACACCTACGTCTTACTAGGTGTAAAGTCCTCCGTAAAATAGCAGTTGGCACGGATTGCAACTTGGCACCGTGGCACAGTGTTGTTTTGCGTCCGCAACGCGCTCTCCGTGATCAATTAGTACACCCTTTGATATTTATGACTCACGCTTTTGTTTTGCACAAGCTGCAGCACTGCATACAAATTAAAATAACCGCAACAATTTAGTGAGGCAGGATGGTGCTAAATTAGCCTACAATACTAATAGAGCTCACAGATAAACGTTAACAGTAATATGAACCTAAACGAACGTCACTCAATAACGTTCTCATTTGGTTAGTGTTGATGAAATATGAAAGCACTAATTTGCGGGGGGCAACATGTCCTGTTTTCACTCCACTTACTTAAACAACGGTAAATAAACACCGTTTCCACCGTGCTTTTCACTGATTGGTCACAGATACTGTACACGTCATTTTCTGCGACACTATTTTGGCTAGTGTGAGGTTTAAGGACTACTAGTTAAGATGTATCTTACGTCTCCGTGGTGCAACTCAACAAAGACACAACTTTAGTGTCAAACTAACTAGTTTGAACGTAGCAGTTAGTGTGGACTTTACACCCTAACTTAAGACAGAACTTACGTTCAGCTGGTGCAACAGGCTGCAGGTCTCTGGGGCACCATGTGGATCACAGCAGCATTAAGAGTCCAGGTCTCTGGGGCACCATGTGGATCACAGCAGCAATAAGTTGAATCAGATCCTTGTTTTTATTTTGCCTCCATTTTTGGTGCTCGGAGCTCATTGCTGTGGTGTTTCTACACTGCACTTCCCAGAGATCACCTGTCAAAACATTGCTTTTTCCTTGGCTTTTCTGTTGATGACGTTTGATGAGTGGAGATTCTTGCTTATGTGTCCTTGTTGTTTTTCACCCTGTCTCCTATGAGTTTTGTTTGCCTGAATGTGAATTGTGAAACCCCTCAACAAGAATTCCAATGCATTTTTTTAAATCTAAACTAGGGTTTGCATGGGCTCGCCGTATGCAGCTCACCCACTGCACGGCCTCGCCCGCAGCGTGGTCTCGCCTGCTCAATGCCTATGACATCAATGATGATGTCACAATGTCTATGACGTCATCAGTGATGTCATAATATGATTTTGGTCAATAATGATGTCACTGATGACATCACTGATGATGTCATAGACATTGTGACATCGTCAGTGGGACAAAAAATTGAAACAAAGAGACAAACAAAGCCCACTTGCTCCCTTTTATATAAAATAAAGGATTGAAAATAAACTTGAGACTTCAGTTTTAACAAGCTGTCTCTAATGTCCATGCAATTGAATTTGGAATATTTGAGGAGAGTACATTTGACACCTGGAGACTGCATGTTTGATTAACTTGTGCCATTTCCCTATCAGACTACCACCAAAATCAAATGAAAAATGTGTGAAAATACAGACAGTGAAACAGGGGGCAGAAACTTTTTCACGGTCCTCTAGTTATTCATCTGTCCATCCATTCATTCATGCACCTCCACCTTCCACTCCACCCACCTTCCACTCCACCCATGCATCCTCACATTCACCCACCCACCCATTCATGTACTCATCCCTCCATCCACCTCTCCTCACCGATAATCTTCAGGCATCCGTCTTGGTGGAACTCTCCGATGTCTCCTGTGCAGAACCACCGCTGGCCGCTCTCATCCACGAAGAAGTCATATTGTTTTTTAGCCTCGTTCTTATAGTATCCCATGGTGACGTTGGGTCCGCCGATCAGAATCTCTCCTCGTGGGTGGGGCTTGTCAGTGCTACGGTAACCACCTGAAATGTGAATAGATCGCAATATAATAGAGTTAATATGGTGCAGATGGTCATAGTTACCGTAAAACGTAAAGGGATATGCCACTTTCTTGGGAGTTTAGCCCCCCCCCCCCCCCACATAACCAAGGTACACCATGCTTTTACCGTCACTGTCCGGGCAGTATACAGTGAGCTACAGTCGTGAAGTTAGTATGCATCACCTTAGAATGGAGGCCAATGGTACACCCGTTCAAAATAACCAAAAACACAGATCAAATAGTGCCAAAATACATGTTATGCTTCGGGTACTCACCACGAGATGAAATAATAATCCAAATGTGGAGAAATGATCTTTTTTTAAGGTAAATACATAGCCGGAATTACTTTCTAAACATGGCTGCCAGGCATGCGCGTATTGCGCGACATACAGTGCATGCACTGTGTACAGCGAAGCGTTCTTTACAGGCAAACGAGGAAGTAACTCGGTGTGGGGATTTACTGTGAAAATGGCGTTTCACATAACTAAGGATTAATCTGGCCCTCGCCCTGAGAGACAGCACATCTGGCCAATATGTGTGTAAATTATGCAATTCAAACCTCTCTACAATCTCGAATTTTTAACAGATTTTTGTCGTTAAAATCGATCTGCAATTCGCAGGTGCGTGCGTGCGTGTGTGTGTGTGTGTGTGTGACACACACTTCTGTTCTGTTGTGTCCAGGCGCTGTTCTGTGCCTCGAGCAATAAAAGCGCACCGTGACAGGTATTCAGATTTGAACAGAGCATAGTAAAAATGAACGATGCTGCGTGACGTAAACGATGGAAAAGACAACGCTGTAAAAGGATGGAGAAAAGTGAATTCCTTACAAGGATATGAGGTGAGCTGCTGCTGCTGCTGAGGAGGAGTGATCTCTCTGCTTTAACGCTGTCTAACCTTCTCATTAGCTACAGTGGAAGTAATGATGGGTGCATTCGAAAAGTGAGTTTGTGTACACTTGCAAGTATGTGAGAAGACAAGAAAGAAAGAAAGATAGATAGATAGATAGATAGATAGATAGATGATAGATGGATAGATAGATAGATGGATAGATAGATAGATGATAGATAGAAAGAAAGATAAATAGATAGATAGATAGAAAGAAAGAAAGAAAGAAAGAAAGAAAGAAGAGCTACAACAACTCCTCGATCGACAGAAAATTAATCGCCAACTAATTTTATAATTGATACATTTTTCTGGGGCTTTGGGGAAGAAGTGATCGACATCTTTCACGACCAATCAGTCGAGAAAATAATTCACAGATGAATGGATAATGAAAATAATGGTTAGCTGCATAATGAAAATAATGGTTAGTTGCAGCTGTAGAAGGAAGGCTGGTGCACATCTCTGTGAGTGTGAGTGTCTAAATGAGTCATGAAGTGTGTGTGTGTGTGTGTGTGTGTGTGTGTGTGTGTGTGTGTGTGTGTGTGTGTGTGTGTGTGTGTGGTGTGTGTGTGTGTGTGTGTGGTGTGTGTGTGTGTGTGTGTGTGTGTGTCTTCAGTTTGTCTCACTCACCCTCCAGCCAGTCCTTCAGTTTGATCTCACAGCAAACCAGTGGGCCGCCCACTCTCCCAGTGCTGTAATCCCACACTGGAACACACACACACACACACACACACACACACACACACACACACACACGCACACGATTAAGAAGCGCACTACCTTTTTATTTATCACTATGGCAACCGGACCTCACTTCCTCCCTTGCCATGGTAACCCCCATCCCAAAGGAATGTCCACAGAACAGTGTTGTTCTGGCTCAGATGACCGCAGCAGCGCAGAGTGATGGGCAGTGTCAGGGCCTCTGTGTTGGTTTAGATGACTAGAGCTGGGTATTGGTTCAAATTTCAAGAATCGATTCGATTCCGATTCACAAGGTTGCGAATCGATTAATTTCGATTCGATTCGATTCCGATTCGATCAATTTTCAATATTGATTTGGTTAGTGATACCAAAACGTGGTTTTTGAACTGTACCCTGAATTACATGACTGTCCAGTTATGTAACACAAGGGTTTCCAACCAGCCAAGTAGATACATGGGGAAAAAAAGTTGCAGACCTGTTGTCAATTTTAATGGTTTTAGTTACACATATATTTACTCACCACGTGGTGACAAAGGGTAAATAACAGCCTTTTCATTGTCAATAAAGACACTTTCACAATTATGCACAGTGATTTGATTTCAGCCTATATAATTTCTAAAAGTAGAACATTTCCATTCATGTAGCCTACAGTATTTATGTTTTTGTTTCAACTACAAACATAATTAAACGTCAACTTGAAACTATGTTTCAACTACCACACACAGCACAATAGCCTGTTTAGTATTTTTTTTTTTTTTTTTTTTTTTTTAATAAAAAAAAAAATCGATCTCTGGACATATGAATCGATAATCGAGGATTAAAATGAAAATCGATTAAAAATCGGAGAATCGATTTTTTGAACCCAGCCCTATAGATGACCGCAGCAGCGCAGAGTGATGGGCAGTGTCAGGGCCTCTGTGTTGCTTTAGTCTGCCTGGGAAAGTGCTCACCATATTCAATTATTTCACAAATGTGCTGGAAAACGAAAGCCAAACATCATAGTCATCAGAGCCGCATGATTCACAACAGATTATGTACCACCAGAGATATGAGGGGCAAGCTTTTACGCCAATTAAGAGGGAAACAACAATCCATTTTTAATTTCCGTTGTTTCCGTAAGGCAGTGGTAACAGAAAAAAAAGATTGCTGTTGTGTTCAAATCCATTGCGTGTCATTTCCAAATCAAAGCATCAGCTTTTAGGAATGCCTCCATTTTGTTGGTTTATATTTTGCAAAGCAACATACACATTCTCATAGCCAACAGCGATGTGTCAGCCTCACGGCACGCTAAAGTAGCTGATGCTGACTGGAGTTCATGCTGTAACAGTGACTTGTTGATGTTTGTCTTTCCATAACTCTGAGCCTACTCCCTTCCTCCCACGTTCAATCCATCTTCTAGCACTAACACAAAAAAGTGCTTTTATCTTTGCTTCCATGTTGCAGGAACTGTTCGTTCCCCTCAGTAACTTTCCTCTGTAAAGTAGCAGGCTATTGTAACAAATTACAGTTTCAGTTTACCGATCGGATACCAATCAAAAAATAAGTTGTTGAATTATCCAAAAGCTATTAGGCCACCCCATCTTCCATCTTGATTTCCTCATAATGACTCATTGTCCTGTTACAATGAGCTCCAGCAGTAACGAGTACTTTCTCTAGCTGGGAATATTCCCACTATTGACAATTTATCAAGCAAAAATGATGACAAGGACATTAGACATCAATGCCATGTGCTTTCCCTGATCATTCATACATACAGAGGCACACAGGCGAGGCAATGCTGTTATCTTGACTTTTGAAGACGAGGGAGGATGCAATTGCCAATGTTGTGGCTGTGATGGAAAACTAATATAATAAGCAGTGTAATGGATAACAGTGGCCACATGTGGACACCCCTGTGGCCAAATCCAGCCATGCACTCAGCTTTTTTGTGTGTTTTTTTCACCCCTTTTTCTTGGCCTTCTACAGCAAAAACATTGGGGGAAAAAACTGTACCAAAAATGTGTCCGAATTGACCAGTGACTGTTTGCCCCCCTAAACCCTGCTTACGCTCACTGATGGTCCCGGCACCACAGGTCTCGGTGAGGCCGTAGCCCTGCCCCACCGGGCAGCACAGACACACGTTCATGAAGCGCTGGGTGGCGGCGGAGAGGGGCGCGCCGCCCGACAACAGCACCCGCGTCCGCCCGCCCAGCAGGGAGCGCACTTTCCTGAACACCAGCCTGGATGGAGAGAGGGAAGGAGGGGTGTGTGTTAATATATGTGTATATATGTATGTGTATCTACATGGAATTAGAGTTGTATAGAGAATGTAAAATGTATATATTTGAAATATAGGATATTGTACACAGAATTCATGTCATGTATAATCATGTGTGTATAATCTAGGATCAAGGGGCAACCTGAAAACTGAAGCCAATGCCAAGTCCCTTACACCTGCATTCTTTCAAATGGCCTGCAAGGGACAACTCCACTAGCTCGAAAAAGAAGTCCGATTGTATGGAAGTCAATGGGGAAATGACCCTACTTCTCACGTGATTTATGACCTCAGTAAAGAGTGAGTTGATGGTCTCAATCACTAGTTTCATGTCTTCTTCAATACAGCATTATATTCATTTTGGAAATTATAGTCCCATTTAGAGTCAAATAGGTCAAAGCAGACAATGGTTTGGCGTGTGATTGACAGGTCGCCTGTCCAGTGATCACGTAGCTCACCAATCGCAGACCAATAGCTGTGGCTCTGTGGGTAACCCCGGGTCTCACGCTAGCTGCTTCTGGCTCCTATAGAGTACCACAGGAACCAGTCCGACCCTGATGTTAGCACTTCCTGGTTCCCTCGTCTCAAATTCAATGTTATTTCTGTATGGGGGTTTTGGTTAAATGCCTGAAATAAGCTCTGTGGTTAAAAGCTTATGAAACTGCCATCGTTGTGTTCAGCAAGGTCATCTTCACAAATGAGGACCACTTTGATCACTTTTGAAGTGTAAATGCGATTTTTAAAAATAAACTTTTGCTAACCACTTACCTTATTTCCGGTATTCAACCCAAATCCCCATGCAAAAATCCCATTGACTTCCCGACGAGGGAAACAGGAAGTGCATGACTTCTGAGTTGGCCTACAAAAATACGTCATCCCTGCGGTACTCCATTAACCAAGATGGCTTCACGGGAGTGCACAAAGCACAAAGCAATGGATAATGTCACAAAGGCTACATCCATATTATTATAAAGTCTATGTTTAGGATCTATATTACTGATATCACATGATGTCACATTTTATTATAAAGTCTATGTTTAGGATCTATATTACTGATATCACATGATGTCACATATTATTATAAGGTCTATGTTTAGGATCTATATTACTGATATCACATGATGTCACATTTTATTATAAAGTCTATGTTTAGGATCTATATTACTGATATCACATGATGTCACATATTATTATAAAGTCTATGTTTAGGATCTATATTACTGATATCACATGATGTCACATATTATTATAAGGTCTATGTTTAGGATCTATATTACTGATATCACATGATGTCACATATTATTATAAAGTCTATGTTTAGGATCTATATTACTGATATCACATGATGTCACATATTATTATAAGGTCTATGTTTAGGATCTATATTACTGATATCACATGATGTCACATATTATTATAAAGTCTATGTTTAGGATCTATATTACTGATATCACATGATGTCACATATTATTATAAAGTCTATGTTTAGGATCTATATTACTGATATCACATGATGTCACATATTATTATAAAGTCTATGTTTAGGATCTATATTACTGATATCACATGATGTCACATATTATTATAAAGTCTATGTTTAGGATCTATATTACTGATATCACATGATGTCACATATTATTATAAAGTCTATGTTTAGGATCTATATTACTGATATCACATGATGTCACATATTATTATAAAGTCTATGTTTAGGATCTATATTACTGATATCACATAATGTCACATATTATTATAAGGTCTATGTTTAGGATGTATATTACTGATATCACATGATGTCACATATTATTATAAGGTCTATGTTTAGGATGTATATTACTGATATCACATGATGTCACATATTATTATAAGGTCTATGTTTAGGATCTATATTACTGATATCACATGATGTCACATATTATTATAAGGTCTATGTTTAGGATCTATATTACTGATATCACATGATGTCACATATTATTATAAGGTCTATGTTTAGGATCTATATTACTGATATCACATGATGTCACATATTATTATAAGGTCTATGTTTAGGATGTATATTACTGATATCACATGATGTCACATATTATTATAAGGTCTATGTTTAGGATCTATATTACTGATATCACATGATGTCACATATTATTATAAGGTCTATGTTTAGGATGTATATTACTGATATCACATGATGTCACATATTATTATAAGGTCTATGTTTAGGATGTATATTACTGATATCACATGATGTCACATATTATTATAAGGTCTATGTTTAGGATCTATATTACTGATATCACATGATGTCACATATTATTATAAGGTCTATGTTTAGGATGTATATTACTGATTACTGAACCTTGTGACTGACAGACACATACTGATCATGTAGACCTACATCTTATTTAGTTATTGTTGTGCATTAATGTGGGGGAAAAAACCATATTGCAGCTTCAATATGGAACAAATATTTGTGTTTACATACAAAATGGTTACGTATAGGCTTAACCAATGTGTGTGTGTGTGTGTGTGTGTGTGTATCCATCCACTTACTTGTCACATAGAGGCGTGCTGTATCCTTTGGCGAGCTGCTCTAGTTTGTAGTTGTACGCCAGAGTAAACATGGTTCGCTGGACGCAGCTCATCTCCTCCACCTTGGTCATCACATTCTTATAGATACGATCCATGATCTCCTGCAAAAGAAACAGAAGAAACAGAAGGGGTAAGAAAGAGAGATGAAGAGAGAGAAAAGAGGGGATGAGGAGACGCCAAATACATCAGTTCATTTGAACATGTTCCATGATGATGATAACACTGTGGTGTTATTAGACGTAGACTTCATGCTGTGGTGACTAACTGTGCAAACCAAAGGCTGAATGGAAAGTGTAGTGCAGGAATGCATAATCAGCTTCTTCCACATATAGAAGTCAACAAAACTCGCATAATATGAAAGTCCAACTCATTATGGACTGAGTCCTCCTCCATCGACTCCTTGGTCAGTGGTCAGTTAAAAATGTACTAGGCACAACTCTATAGTATGTGTGATATTATTATGGATATAATGTGAGTATGCACACATCTCTTATATATTATTACAGTAGTATAACATGTTATTACAGTATACTTTCATATTAAGCCTATAGATATAAAACAGGGGGTAGGACTTGATAAGTATTATCTTCTTCCTACTCCTTTTCGGGCATGATAAACAAATGTAAATTGATTGTGAATTTGCTGTATATTGTATGCTGTGAATTCTAATTGACTATGATTGTTTGGCACGTCTCGCCTATATTTCTTTTATTCTTTATCTTTGTTTTTGACCATGTTCGAAATAAATCTAATCTAGTGTCTGCTCTGATTGGACAATTCTATGTTGAAAAAGTGCAAAGACTGCTCAAAATTGATAAAACAAAAGTGTCATTATGCAAAATGGCAAGAATAGAGAATATTTTGGAGATCAGTTGAATTTGCATTACATTTTAATTACCGGTACATTGATTACAGGACTGTTATTTGTTTCCTCAGGTTTCTCTTTGTGGGAGGCTGCAAACTAGGTCAGGGATGAACTGGATGAACTGGGATGAATGGGTTAAGGTTAGGTGAATTGGTGATGGGAAAAGGATAGGCATGGGATGAATTGCTATCATGTGACCCAACCCAGCCGTAGGTCTGCGTGACTTGACTTGATGTCTTGGTTTCCTATTGTCAAAGGGACTGCAGTGGAGAGAACAGTCTCAAACCCACTAAAGCCAAGAACACTTCATTATCCAATTCAGCAGTGTCTTAAAAAGCCTGGGTTACGCCTAAATGGGGGAAAGGGCACAAACAACAAACAATACAAACCAGCTGGTCTCCTCTATGTGTGTGTGTGTGTGTGTGTGTGTGTGAAGATAAAGCAGTGCGGAGGAGGAAGTTGAGATGGGATTCGTGCAGCAGCCCGTTGTCATATCACAGCAAACAAGTTGTGTGTATGTGCGTGCGTGTATGTGTGTGTGTGTGTGTGTGTGTGTGTGTGTGTGTGTGTGTGCGCGCGTGTGTGTGTGAGTCGTGGGGATAACCACACTGGGCTTTCTCACGTTCTGTTTACAGCTGTGAATGGTTCCAGACACTGGGGCCCTCTGTCCTTTACACTAGCACCCCTGGGAGATGGGGGGGGGGCGACCCTCATGGTGAGAGACACAGAGAATACAGAGGGAGGAGGGCGTTACAGTCTAGCCAACGGGAGCCATGGATTACTAATCCTAATTTCCCAATTTCATCCCATCCCTTATGGATGGATAAATGGACCTGCAATGTTCAGAGAGAAGTAGAAAAAATATAATATTACGCAACCAAGTGCGATGGTCATGTTGCAGGAACCAGTCACATCTTACTACTTATGATAAAGCATTCCAGTTGCTGCGCGGCGCACAATTGCTCAAGTGACATCACTGATGACATCACAATTGCTTGAGTGACATCACTAATGACATCACAATTGCTCAAGTGACATCACTGATGACATTTGAGTGACAGCATGATAACTGACGCCATTTTACCTCAATTTGCCAGTTCCATTCACCCTCTCTTATTTGAACATCAATAAAATACATATAGAAACCCAGCTACTGAGTTCTTGCAGTGTGTTAGCATGTATAGAAACCCAGCTACTGAGTTCTTGCAGTGTGTTAGCATGTATAGAAACCCAGCTACTGAGTTCTTGCAGTGTGTTACCAGTGGCGTGCCATCCATTAGGCGAACTAGGCAAATGCTAGGGGCGCTTGAGCCGTTAGGGGCGCCAGAGAGGGTAAAAAAAAAAAAAAAAAAAATTACAAATACTTTTTCATGATAATAGGCCTACTATTATTTTACAATAGTAGACAAAAATAAGCAGAACAACGTCTGAAGTCTTTAAATAATAGTGAAATCATTTTTCTAATTCTGGCTTTCTGGCTGCCCGGGCAGCACTTTCACCATGGTCCCTAATCCATACCACCCCACCCACTGCGCGGCCGCGCCCCCTTCTACCTGCTCGGAGCTTTTTCCCAGAGTGGGGGAAGGGAGCTGGAAGGTGGGTGCTGAGGGTGCTGCAGCACCCCCTGGTGGCAAGAAATGGGATTTTCGAAATTGTTGGATTTGGCTGTCTTGTGTTTATACCACCAACAAGATGCATTAAAAAACAGTTTGTGCTTCCCAGCTCTAATCTTATTTCATACGGTCTCTCTTCAAAAGTGTTTGATTTTCATCATAATCTGGTTTTCCATAATAATAATAATAAGTTCAGTGTTTATGCCTGTGTTGCTGTCTGTTGTAGTGTAAAACGACTAAAGGGAGAGCAGGTGCTTACATGAAAGTGAGTGAGAAAAGGAGAAGATACTGAATAATGACATCATAACAGTATAATCCTAATGTTAATTTAAAATTAAATATTCTTCTAAATATGGATGGAAGTCCAAGAAACGTAAAATTTTCTTCGGCGCTGCCCTCGTGGGCAGCGCCACTGGGGAAGGGTGATTCTGAGCCTGCACTGCAGTGGTGGAATTAGCTGCGATATAATTTTTATTATATTTTCTTTGGGGGAGGAGGGAGGGGGGGCACCAGCAAAAATCTTGCCTAGGGCACCAACTTGGTCAGGCACGCCACTGTGTGTTAGCATGTATAGAAACCCAGCTACTGAGTTCTTGCAGTGTGTTAGCATGTATAGAAACCCAGCTACTGAGTTCTTGCAGTGTGTTAGCATGTATAGAAACCCAGCTACTGAGTTCTTGCAGTGTTAGCATGTATAGAAACCCAGCTACTGAGTTCTTGCAGTGTGTTAGCATGTATAGAAACCCAGCTACTGAGTTCTTGCAGTGTGTTAGCATGTATAGAAACCCAGCTACTGAGTTCTTGCAGTGTTAGCATGTATAGAAACCCAGCTACTGAGTTCTTGCAGTGTTAGCATGTATAGAAACCCAGCTACTGAGTTATTGCAGTGTGTTAGCATGTATAGAAACCCAGCTACTGAGTTCTTGCAGTGTTAGTATGTATAGAAACCCAGCTACTGAGTTATTGCAGTGTTAGCATGTATAGAAACCCAGCTACTGAGTTCTTGCAGCGTGTTAGCATGTATAGAAACCCAGCTACTGAGTGCTTGCAGTGTGTTAGCATGTATAGAAACCCAGCTACTGAGTTATTGCAGTGTGTTAGCATGTATAGAAACCCAGCTACTGAGTTCTTGCAGTTTTAGCATGTATAGAAACCCAGCTACTGAGTTCTTGCAGTGTGTTACCATGTATAGAAACCCAGCTACTGAGTTATTGCAGTGTGTTAGCATGTATAGAAACCCAGCTACTGAGTTCTTGCAGTGTGTTAGCATGTATAGAAACCCAGCTACTGAGTTCTTGCAGTGTTAGCATGTATAGAAACCCAGCTACTGAGTTCTTGCAGTGTGTTAGCATGTATAGAAACCCAGCTACTGAGTTCTTGCAGTGTGTTAGCATGTGTGAGTAAAGTAGTCGTATTAATACATGTATAGAAACCCAGCTACTAAGCGTGGCAGGTGGAAGTTGGTATTGATTTATCTGACATATGGGAAAGGAATCTGTCTGTGGTACAACTCTGCTCAGACAATAGCAGACACCAGCTGATCCAATTTAAAGTTACTCACCGGCTTCACTATGCCAAGCATAAGTTACACAAGTTCTTCCCTTCTGTCTCACCACTGTGTGACAGGTGTCAAAGGGAACACTATCTCATGCCTTCTGGTTCTGCCCTTAACTAACGGGATTCTGGACCAAAATATTTGATTGGTACTCTAAGGCCTACAAGATAAACTCCAGCTGGAGGCAGAACTCACCATCTTCGGCTGCTCGGAGTCCTCTCTGAACTTCCCTACAGCTGTGCAACAGTCTCTAACACAGGGGACAACTGTTGCGAAAAAAAACTAATTCTAAAGGAATGGAAGTCCCCCTCTTCACCTTCTTTTCAATTGTGGTTGACGGACATGACTTCTGTTACTCACTCAAGACGTTTTCGGGATCCGTTTCTAGCCGACCTCGATGAGGTTAGGGGCAACAGGTGACTCTCGTGGCTGCTTTCTCATGGACCCCTTGCGTGGGATCCCATGCACAAGCACATAAACAGCTTATGTGGCTAGTAGCACCACGTTGTAATATTGAATGTCGAATATATATGTATTTATTGTTTTTCTGTTCTTTTCTTTTCTTTTCCTGTGTCTGAGCCTGTTCGTCTGTCCTGTTTGAATATTGTTAAAAAAGAAAGAAAAATAAAATAAAATATTGGGAAAAAAAAGAAACCCAGCTCCTGAGTTCTTGCAGTGTGTTAGCATGTTGTGAGTAAAGTAGTCATAGTAGTAATTCAAGCCCTTTCTCCATGACACCAATGCTTTTCCTAGTAAGCTGAGGCCTCGTGAGGGAAAGTGGACAGCTGTGACTGCAAGGCTTCACACACTGTGTTTCTCTTCACTAGAACTTCCAGGCTAAAAGCAACACAGCACGTGAACCAACGTTAAAACCACTGCTCCTCTGTTTTGTTGGAAATTTTTCATTGACAAAATAACTGAAGCCATGCGCATGGGTTTTTGTAAAGTCCGTCCTAGCGTCAGCGCCGCTGAAAGGGATGAATAACTCACACAGACTTCAAAGTACTCAGCCACTTTATCCCCATGGCGTGTAATACTCTAATGTAACCCCTGGGTGATGAGACCGTAATCATGCGTTAGTGACAGAGAGCAGAGTTGGCTGGTGTCGGCGATAGGATCCAGAGTTTTGATTTACGTCACAGCCAATAATGAAGCAGATCCAGACCTGCTGGACCAATCAGCTGCAGTGTTTGTGACAACACAGTCTGGCTGGAGAGTGATGGAACTGAATGGGAGATAAATGCAACATTATATATACGAGACAGTGTTATGTGTTGTCGTACCGGGACAGCTGCCATCAGAGTGGGCTGCAGAACGCTGGTGTCCCCCCTGCTCCCCTTCTTGATCTTGGTCGACTGGAGATGAGAAGAATGAGCCAATATCACAATGAGGATTGACAGCACACCTTCACATCAATGCTTCTCATTTCATTTCGAGATTTGAACCCGAGTCCCGTCTGATCTTTTGTTCAACACCGCATTTAAGTACAATAAAAGCAAAACAGTGACTCCTGTGCTTATAATCTCATTGAGCAACTTAGTGTTGTTTAATGAGATGATAGCAGTGGATAGGTTTTTGGTAGGGATGCACCGATCCACATTTTTTCACTTCCGATCCGATTCCGATCCCTGAATTTGGATATCTGCCGATACCGATATTATGCCGATACCAATATTTTTCTTGAATATACAGTATAGGCAAAGATTTGGCCAATTAAAGATTTTTTTTTAAAAATATACCTTGCAAAAAGCAGACAAAATTAAGAACATATACAAGGCAAAGAAGGATACTATTATACATGGGCAAATTACGGCCCCTGTGCGGCCCGCGCTGGAATTGAAAAAAAAAAAAACGATTCCGATCCGTGAATTAGTGCCAATATCGGCACCCGATACCAATATTGGATCGGATCGTCCCCATCCCTAGTTTTTGGTGCGCTACGGTGTATATGCAAAAGCTTTTCAGATCATTCTTAGCTTGGTTGTACTGTCCACTAAACATAGTGTGACAAAAGCATTATCAATGACCATTATCATGACATTTTGTTTCTATGCATCTCTAATGCCAATTTGTGGATGCAATCATAGAAAGTGCCTAGATATAAGTACTAGATATTTTCCAGATGAGTGGCTTGCAAGTTGATACCGTTCACTTTGAGCTATATGATATGGAAACGGGTAGAAAGTGGTGAAAATGCAACTTCCTGTTGCACAATAC
This sequence comes from Poromitra crassiceps, assembly GCF_964638095.1. Classification (NCBI taxonomy): domain Eukaryota; kingdom Metazoa; phylum Chordata; class Actinopteri; order Beryciformes; family Melamphaidae; genus Poromitra; species Poromitra crassiceps. Next base: position 12,458,130 of record NC_139642.1, read on the forward strand.
TGTAGTACTGTAAGTTGACCACTAAGCATTTCTGGCACAAACCTGGGGTCTTTTCCCTTGCCCATTTTCAGTAGTAAAGTAAATGTCTTCCTCTGCCCTCTGGGGAGTAAGTAGTAAGTACTGTGGCCCTGCAGCTTGGCATGCCCCCTTTTCAGTCCAGTGGACCTGACCTTGCTGTGCCTGGCAATTCCGCCTCTGGAACCAAGTTCAACTCTCTTTGCTTATTATCACAGGACTCCCAAGAGGTGGAGAAAGACTTTTACTACTCTGGAAATGGGCGGCATTTCTCTTGGCGGGAATACACCATGCAGCTTTTTGCCAAATTAGCTCTTTAATCATATACTATCCCCTCAGGCCCCCAAAACCTGTCCACGGGCTGGAAAGACATGTTTTCATTAAAAGGTCTCCAAAATCACACCATTTATCATAGCCAGAAAGGTTTAAAAAGTCAGAATTATCGTCGGATTTTCAAATGTCCGAGGGTCCTTGAACTAATCATGTCCGACAAACACTTCGTTCTGTCAGGAAACATAACCAAATCTCAGCTTAAAATAATGATATTTCATCAAAATAATTGTATTCTCCATGTCTCATTTAAAATGTTGGCAAAAATAAAGCATTTGCACGAACCACCAGATCCTGTAAAAAAACCCCATTAAATTCAGTGTTTTGCATCGCAACTGCCAAGCAATGAATGACTCAGCTGTGAGCAACAGTTACGTGACAAAGATTCAGCTAACCCGACTAGGGATGCACCGATATTTTGGCCGATGCCGATAACCGATATTGACATTGCTGTTATGGCCGATAACCGATATTTACCGATGTCGATATGATCTGTATAAAAACACATTTCTATGATAATAATATTTTGTACATACTGAAAAACACATGTAAACACTGAATTTGAAAAAGTAATGCATTTCTTTATTTCAAAAACATTTGTAAAAGCCCATAAATCATAGATTTACTGCATTATTTCATCTCAATGTGAAGAATTTGGCTGATACCGATAACCGATATTAACATTGTAACATCGGACCGATACAGATATGTTAAAAAATAACTAACATCGGCCGATACCGATATGATTGCCGATATATCGTGCATCCCTAAACCCGACTGAACTGCAGCCAGGCTGCCTCCACACTACAGCCAGGCTGCCTCCACACTGCAGCCAGGCTGCCTCCACACTACAGCCAGGCTGCCTCCACACTGCAGCCAGGCTGCCTCCACACTACAGCCAGGCTGCCTCCACACTACAGCCAGGCTGCCTCACACTACAGCCAGGCTGCCTCCACACTACAGCCAGGCTGCCTCACACTACAGCCAGGCTGCCTCCACACTACAGCCAGGCTGCCTCCACACTACAGCCAGGCTGCCTCCACACTACAGCCAGCCTGCCTCCACACTACAGCCAGGCTGCCTCACACTACAGCCAGGCTGCCTCCACACTGCAGCCAGGCTGCCTCCACACTGCAGCCAGGCTGCCTCCACACTGCAGCCAGGCTGCCTCCACACTGCAGCCAGGCTGCCTCCACACTGCAGCCAGGCTGCCTCCACACTACAGCCAGGCTGCCTCCACACTGCAGCCAGGCTGCCTCCACACTGCAGCCAGGCTGCCTCCACATACAGAGAGGAGCTGACTCAACTGCAGCCAGGCTGCCTCCACACTACAGCCAGGCTGCCTCCACACTACAGCCAGGCTGCCTCCACACTGCAGCCAGGCTGCCTCCACACTACAGAGAGGAGCTGACTCAACTGCAGCCAGGCTGCCTCCACACTACAGCCAGGCTGCCTCCACACTACAGCCAGGCTGCCTCCACACTGCAGCCAGGCTGCCTCCACATACAGAGAGGAGCTGACTCAACTGCAGCCAGGCTGCCTCCACACTACAGCCAGGCTGCCTCCACACTACAGCCAGGCTGCCTCCACACTACAGCCAGGCTGCCTCCACACTGCAGCCAGGCTGCCTCCACACTACAGAGAGGAGCTGACTCAACTGCAGCCAGGCTGCCTCCACACTGCAGCCAGGCTGCCTCCACACTACAGAGAGGAGAGGACGAGAGCTGTCTGTAGAGGTATTGTAAAACTGTAAATAGTTCAGTATCTATCAACGTTTTCCACAGAATTGTGTTGCTAGGGAACTAGGGATGTTCATCAATTATCGAAAATCGATAATCGATCGTTAAGGATTGGAATCGATCCTGTGGCATTTGGATCGATTTTATAATTATTAAAAAAAAAAAAATTTTTTTTTTTTTTTTTTGGACTAGGTTTGGGTGGAATTCGTTCCTCCTCGCCCCACTCCATTGCACAGCCGACTAACGTGAGGTGGAGCTTCATATAGTCTCTAGTTTTCTGGCTGGGCACGGGCCTTTGTGCCAACAAAACTGTTTTAAACATGAGAAATTCACACCGGCATGCGCCGGGGACAGCAGTGTTGGAGAGGAGACACATTGAAATAAAGAGTTCATTGAGGAGAACACGTTGTCTTTCATATTTTCTGCCATAGGCATTCATTTTGTAAAAAAAAAAAAAAAAAAAAAAAAAAAAAAAATTGGAAATATTGAAAATTTTCTAAGTATTAATAAAATCGATAATCGATAATTGATCGTTAATTCTCACCGATTATCGATTTTGGAAAATTTTCAAAATGAACATCCCTATAGGGAACCTAGCTTATTTTCTGTCAGCTATTGTATAAAGCAAACACTGCAACAGGAAGTTAGCTAGGGGCAATTTAGAATGTTTATGTTGTTAAACCCGTCTATAGTATTATAGCAGAGACACTTTTCAGTTCTCCCTTCTTCTGACCATGATTGTGCTGTTCTCATAGAGGTGCAGGACTTCAATCCACCTTCTTTCTAGCTGCCATGATGCCTTACGTGAAATATGGGAGCTTCTTCTGGTGTCATCCTCCCAGCCCCTCCCCCCCGTTACGTTGCTGCCACAGACACAACAAGCCCGTCTGTAAACCATGTTTCAAAGCTGCAGGCAAAAGGAGGCAATCACGTCCAGCTTGGCCAAACTCACTGATAAATATCCCAAGTTGTTCAAAGAGCAACAGGTTAGCGGATGTGATAGATAACATTATTACATTCCCTCCAATAAGTCGTCAAACGAGTCGACAAGCAACTTTTTTTCAGCGTCGGAGTTTGAAGAGGAAATGCCCCAGCTGCAACAATCGAACGACAGGAGGAGAAAAACAAAAACAAAAATGAAAGAAAAAAAACATCCAGAAACTGCTTAGTTGCAGCTTCACCACTGTATTTCAATATTGTATAGCTCAAAGGGAGTATGTTCCATGATGTAATATGAGTGCGTATGAGTGAGTATACATTAGGTTTGTCAAGAAAATCCTCTGATGAGTCTTATTGTACCTGGTCAGCCAGAGTCTGTGGTGAGGAATAACCAATCCTGCATCCGTGAGCAAGAGACACCAGCTCAGCACTCAGCTCCAGCACATGGGCCAGAGGCAGGTAGCCGATGTAGGTGTCCTCCTCACTGCAAACACAAAGACACTGTTACACAAGTCCTAAAGCTGATGTAGGTGTCCTCCTCACTGCAAACACAAAGACACTGTTACACAAGTCCTAAAGCTGATGTAGGTGTCCTCCTCACTGCAAACACCAAGACACTGTTACACAAGTCCTAAAGCTGATGTAGGTGTCCTCCTCACTGCAAACACCAAGACACTGTTACACAAGCTCAATTAATATGTTGTATAATTGCACAGTCTATGCACTCTATGCATTGCCTCACACCTACAGCATGTCCTGTTGGACCAGAACACTCAGACTAGAACCTTGCCTGTGTTGTATTATTTTATTTATTTTTAATTTTATTTGTATTATTAAAAGTATTAAAATCTCATGTGTACGTCACTTTGGATAAAAGCATTTAGCAAATGGGAAATTGTAATTGTACAGTGTGTTGTACAATCTGTTTGAATACAAACCATCATGATTTTGAATCATGAATCACATCACTGTCATAATAGAAGATGGATACTGTGCACCAGAAAGAATCTGGCTGCATGTCTTCAAAATGCAAGCTGTCTTCTCTTTTGCTTGGAATTAAATATGATTGAATGGTGACTTATTTGCCTGAACAAAAAGTAGCCTAGTAACATCTGCTCCTACTTACAGTAAGATAGGGCCAAATCTGGGGAATCACATTTCAATGGTCGTGTGAAATTCATGGCATACATACATATTGTAGGGGAGAGGGAGGTTTACACAACCGGACACGGGAAAATACACAAAGCGAAGCAGTCATTTTCATTAGAAGTCTGATTGAGATGGTGACGACGGACCTAACCCCTCGAACCCCCGCATCCCTCTCACCCCGACTCCCATCCTCCTCTTTTTTCCCTTCCTCTCCTCCGCTCCCTCCCTTCTGCATTTCCTCTCACTCCCGTCCCGTTCCCCAGAGAGAAGGGTCACTTTCTGTTTTAAACTAAACACTTATGTGTCGTGTGATGGTGCTGGTTAGCCAACCGGCCAATGAGACTTGTATGTCTGCACGTGCTCGGTTGACATGGACGCCCCGACCAGGAAGCTAGCCCAATAGATCATTTGGCGTCTTTCCCTAGATGCAGTGCTGTCATGCAACCTCCAAATCATCAACAATGCTAATATTGCATGTAGGCAGTGGTGGCAGTGATTGTGTAGGCGGTGCTTATAGGGCCACACTATATAAACGTGAGGTGGATAGAACTCTGCAGTAACACATTTCCAGTCTGCAGAGAGCTTTCTTCTGTGATATAGCTGGGTGAGTTTTGTCTAAGCTAGATTTGTCTGTTGTCTGCTCTTTCTTCCAGAAAGCAGTAGGTGAGTTTGTTTAGGCTACAGAGTGAAACTAGAGTAGTTTAAAGCTACTAATTGCTCTCACCTGACCTCAGGTGTACAGCCCTTGTGAACGACCAAATGATTGTGTAGGTAGGCGGTGCTTAGGGCCTCTGTTGAATCAGTATTTCTTAGCATAGTCAGTCTAAAGCGGCAGCCTCTGGGCACGAAGACTCCCGTAGAAGACTCTGGGCACAAACACTAGGTCGGTAACCTTGCAATCTCTGCCTTCCTTGAACTTCTTCTCGTCCTTTGACCTCTACCTCTCTCAACCTCCTGCAACTCACAAAGCAGGGAACGTGCTTGACCTGGTCTTCACCAGATCCTGCTCCACCTCTAACCTTACTGTGACCCCTCTTCCAGTATCCGTCCACCACTTTATAACCTTCTCTCTTCCCATCTCACTCCCCACCTCCCACCCTTCACCTGCTCACTCTATCACCTCCCGTCGCAACCTAAAAACTTTCTCACCTAACTCCCTCTCTTCTGCTGTCCTCTCCCTGCTTCCCTCAGCCAAGCAGTTCTCTCTCCTGTCCGCTGAGGAGGCTTCCACTACTCTTCTATCCTCTCTCTCCTCCGCTCTTGATTCTCTCTGCCCACTCACCACTAAGCCTGCCTGATCCTCTCTCCCTGCTTCCTGGCTGACTGAATCTCTGCGAACTCATCGAACAGAGCTTCGGGCAGCTGAGAGGAAATGGAGAAAATCCCATGACCACCCCCCTGGTGGCCACCCCTGACGTAGGCCATGTTCAGACTAGGAGGCCAAATCTGATTTGTGAACTTTAATGACTTATTAATGATTCTATCCAGATTGGTTTTATGAGTCTGGACGCTCCAGGTCTGATTTGTGTCACTTGTCCCAAACCACATATGGAGGTAGTTTCCAATCTGCTTTCGACTGATCGTGACTTCAGTGTGGACGCCAAATCAGATTTGAGAGTGTCTTTTGCAGGGGGCGGGGACTTGAAGAGCAGAGAGCAGACATGCAAACACTGCCAGAAACATTGTATGTTGGCTCATTGTATCTGGACACACAGATCCGAGTTGAACACTTGCCCAAATCAGATTTGTGGCAGTGCGGACACACTCCCAAATCAGATTTGGGAAACCAATCAAGCTAATGATGATTCATGACTTTAGCAGCAAATCGGATTTGCCTGTAATGTGAACATGGCCTTAGTGCTTTCATAGTCCTCTGTTTTGAGTAGTGCAAAATGCAGCCCGTCCCATCAGGAGCCAGATTGCCAGCATTCAATTCAGCTCGGCTGCTCGGATTAATTCTCCATCAACCTGCTCAAACATCTTCCATTCATATCCTGTTAAACGGCTTGAAAAGAGAAACTGCAAAAGGCAATGACAGTTTGTCTCCCCATTACAAACCCACTCTTGCAAAAGTTAATAGCACACTTAAGGCAAGGGTGCTTTGGGCCTTATTTAGATCTGAAGCTAAAAACTGTATTGCCATTCCGCCAAAATGTAAAAAACTAATAAAACATTGAACTGATTATTTCTCTGATGTGATTTTGTCAAAAAGGTCTTATGTGCTGCTGTCTAGAGGTTAATATGTATTTTGACTTAAGTGGTCCTGACAGAATGACTCTCGTCTCATAGCACATTGCACCGATAGAGTTTGCAGCACCTACTTCAGGTTGGGGATCCTCTCAGCCATGCCGGCGAGCCCAGCGATGATGTTGCTGTGGGAGATCATGACACCCTTGGGGACGCCTGTGGATCCGCTGGTATACATGATGACAGCGATGTCTGAGGGCAGGGGCTGCTTACGCCCACGCACCACTGGATCAGGAAGAGATCAAGCACACACACACAGAAACTTTAACACCAGAAGGATGGAGGATTCCATAGTCTCACGACCCAACGTCGTAGGTCAGCAAGCTTCCAGCAGCGACAGAGGGTCTGACTTAGGGATGCACCGATCCACTTTTTTCACTTCTGATCCGATTCCGATATCTGAATTTGGATATCTGCCGTTACTGATATTATGCCGACACCAATATTTTTCTTGAATATACAGTATAGGCAAAGATTTGGCCAATTAAAGATTTTTTTTTTAAATATACCTTGGAAAAAGCAGACAAAATTAAGAAAATATACAAGGCAAAGAAGGATACTATTACAGTATACATGGGCAAATGGGCAAAACAATATATATATATATTTTCAATTCCGATCCGATCTGTGAATTAGTGCCAATATCGGCACCCGATACCGGTATTGGATCGGATCGGCCCCATCCCTAGTCTGAATCACATGTCAACTTTCTGTAAGCCAAGATGGCAGGCAGATATGGCACCCTGTGTGGGTGAAATCTGATTGGCTGGGCTGTGACGGAAGTTACGCCATACAGCGTGCATCCGTTATTTACATTCCCAATGCACCGCCCACGAGGTCTGTGGTTGGTCAGTTCATTATGTCTGTCAATTTAGAGTAAAATAGACCACAAAGTAGACTATGTTTTGGGGTGTGATTGATTGACATGTCGCCTGTCCAGTGATCATGCAGCTCACGTTCACAGACCAATAGCATGCGGCACTCTGGCACTTCTCGTCCAAATATGGTCACTTCTGGCTCAATTTTTTTTGAAAAAACAAGAAAAAGGACTGAAGAGGGTTACAATGATTAATTTATAAATAAATAAACAATTAAACAATTAAATTCAAATAAATGTTTTACACTGCACATGTTGAAATTGGTTGATCTAAGCTCTGGTCAAGAGAGTTTCACAGACACACAGCAGCTGTCCTCCTCGAGTATCTTTATCTTTAGATCCTAGAGTTGACCCATTGTTGATCCATGACCTGAAGATGCATTTGTGTCCATGCATTGACTTATATGGACATGGTCAAATATATTGTGACTGCTCATTTGCTGACCGATTGGAAATGCATACTGTTATTGATCTGTACTGGACATAGCCGTTTTTGGAGATTATGTTTTTGGACCCTGTGGAGATGTATAGAGGACCCAGCCTGGATGGAGAAGCTTCAGGAGAGGCACCCGAGACTGCATGGAAAAGCATTGCAAAAGCCTCTCCTCCTCAATTGTTAAATGCTGTTGTGATCAAAACTAATATAAGTTGTTTCTGTAACTGGCAAATTGTTAAAATTAAACTGTTAAACTTTGGTTTTCATTCTGGACATTCAACTTATTACTTTAAGGTCATTCTAGTTGCTTATGAGGTTATCATTTTTAGTCTATCTAATAGGTTCATTTAATTTAGTGTTCATTCATCCATTTCATTCTTCATCCAAACATTGTCACCACCCATCAAAAGTACCACATGTTAAAAATATGGTTTATAAGAGATACATCTTCATCAGGCCACAATGTGAAACTCAAAACTTCAACCAGAAACCAGAAACCAATGGGTGACAGCATGGTGCCTACATCCATATTGTTATACAGTCTATATGAGTACCACATTGCAGGCTTCCAATACTGTGATTTGCGTTTCTTGCATATTTCACGTTTTTTCGTTGCATAAAACACCGAAAAGCACCAAGAATGCAGACAAATGCACAAATGGTTAAATCATCCACTGTCACACACACATTGTTGGAATAATACCCTCTGTCAAGGATAACGTTTATTGGGGAAGCTAGAATCAATCTCATTTAGTGCATGTTCACAGGAAAAGCAGATTTCACAAAACAAAATGCAAACCGGTGCAAAAGGCCCAGGGAATAATGCACGAGTGTCTGTAGCTGAACAGAGCCTCGACAGAAGCCCATCCGTTTACACACGCAGATGGAAAATGAGCCAGCTGTGATATTAAACAAGCAGAGCGTCGTTCAGTAAACCTCTTTAAGCCTCTTGGCACATATCAGTGGAGAGTCTGTGTCTTGAAAGCTGACTCGGCCAGCCAAAAACACCATCTCTGCTCCTCTCTTCCACTCGTCTCTCTCTCTCACTCACTTGCTCTTTGTTTTATTCTCCCTGTCTTTGCCCTCTCCGCTCATTTGAAGCAAAGCCAGTCCTGGCTGTCATCTTCAGCACGTGTCCTGAACACATCCCAGACACCTTGTAAATCTTTCGTATTGTACCCAACCTCTTCAAGTTCAAGTAGTGTCATGTGGCTACCTAAAGGGCCCCCAAAGACCTAGACTGTGAGTTGTGTTGATACTGGGGCGGTGCAGTGCAGTGCCAACTCTCAATCCCCAGACACGTGAGTTTAATTCCCAGCAGTGGGATGAGCCAAACATGACTTCCAAGCAGGTTTGTTTTCGCCGACTCAGATGCCAGAGAGGTGTGGCCGGCCACAGGAGGACACCACGGATGCCAGAAGGATTCAGAACCATCACAAGAAAAAGTATTTGAAAGTCACTTTTTTTTATCCGTGCATTTGGTAATCCATACAGGTTCAAACAAATGCTGACAGTTATTTGCAATATGACTAGGGCTTGTAATCTCTATCTGTAATATCTGCTGATATGGCTGTTTCGTTAAAACATGAATATTGACCAGTTGGTGTGGTCCACCTCTGATATGATGGATGTGAAGCAGTTTGACGGATTACATTCTTATTGTAGAACGGATCAATAATACACTGGAAGCCCTTAACCTGAACGGATTTGAATTGGGCATTTTGATTGGATTCCACACAAGTTTGCATTGTGCGTTAAGTTTTTATTATTATTGCTATCAGCAATAATCATAGCAATTATCATATGCATATGATTTTCAATGGAGACTTTTAGTCCCCCATAATGGGCTAAATTCAGTTTCAGAGAGTTTTCCACTCTGACAAGAATACAATTCTGGGGGGAAACACTGAGCACTAAGTTTGAAAGCGATCAAATTTAAAGATACTGAATTTCAGCACAAAATATCGACAATCGGCCGCTTAAAAAAATATCGATATCAACTTTCAAAAACTCATATCGGTCCACCCTCATTTGACTGTGACAAACTGTGACAAAAAAGAGAGAGACTGGCATCTCAGGAAGTGCACCCAGAAAAGCAGGCAGCGGATGTAGAAAGTAATGACTGTGGAACTGGAGCTTAATTGAAAACACAGTCAGTCAGCTGACTAGAAGACGTTTGAACCCTATTGTGGCACAGGTTCAAAACCCGCACACAAGCCCGCACACGTTACCTCCTCTCTGTCCCTCTCTAGGATTCCTACCGTCTGAACAAATAAATAAAATCCAAATCCAGCAGGGCCAGCAGCAGTGTGCTCTACATGTGGGAAAATGAACGTTTTGCTCTTGTTTGTCCTCTGTGCTCAGCGCTGTGTGGAACACAGACAGTACTGAGACGTCTGAGACCCCCCCCCCCCCCCCCCCCCCAAATAAAGCCAAACAGACGACAGAGGGAGGGAGGGAGGAAGGAGAGGGCACAGAGGGGAGAGAGGAAAACGGACGTGACAATCACGAGGGGCGGGGCCTCCCTTCTGACGTTGGCTCGGCGCTCGGATGCGAGGCGTGGAGGAGTGTGTGTGTCTGATGTCATGTGAAGTGAACAGTAGTGTGTGTAAACATGAGCCCACCCAACATCCCAGTGGTCCATCCTCCCATCCGTAACCTCCTGCCCTCGGTTTTTATCTAGCGTAAAGCTGTGTTCACACCGAGATATATATTTTTTTCTCTCTGTCGCTCGATTCAACCCTTTGGAATCGCTCTGTCGCTGTGTTTAAATCGCTCGCCAACAGGCACAATAATTGACGGACATGTGGGGGCTATAACGTTACGCAATGTCATGATGTTTGTCCACTACGAGCCACCGTAGTTGTTTACAAGCTAAGCCTATCAGCGTGCTCTTAACGCGAGCTCTATACCGGTAGTACAGATTTCACTTCATGTCAGCTGTCAGCCTGTCAATGAGCTGTCAATGTGGTTTGTGTTGCCACACAATAAACCAGCGGTTTGTTCCAAGCCAGTGTGATCCTTGACTCACTCTCACACGGCAGCCAATCAGCATTGAACAGCGAGCGACTGATGCCAGCGAAATTTCGCTCGAGTTGGGATATTTCATCTCGGGCGACGAGCGAATTTTCGCCCTATCGCTCTGTCTCTGTCGCTCGGATGCCCAGCGATTTTCCTCCCGGGCGAATATACGCTGAATCGCTCGTTTGCATTGACTTTGTATGTAAACTCGATGCCAGCGAAAAACTTGAATAGGTCGGTGTGAACGCACCTTAACAGTGCCAGCTCTGCTCCGTAACCCCCTGGCCTCTCTAGTCGTATTATCTAGTCGTAACAGTACCAGCTCTGCTCCGTAACCCCCTGGCCTCTCTAGTCGTATTATCTAGTCGTAACAGTACCAGCTCTGCTCCATAACCCCCTGGCCTCTCTTTGTATCTAGCTGTAACAGTACCAGCTCTGCTCCATAACCCCCTGGCCTCTCTTTGTATCTAGCTGTAACAGTACCAGCTCTGCTCCATAACCCCCTGGCCTCTCTTTGTATCTAGCTGTAACAGTACCAGCTCTGCTCCATAACCTCCTGGCCTCTCTTTGTATCTAGCTGTAACAGTACCAGCTCTGCTCCGTAACCTCCTGGCCTCTCTTTGTATCTAGCTGTAACAGTACCAGCTCTGCTCCGTAACCCCCTGGCCTCTCTTTGTATCTAGCTGTAACAGTACCAGCTCTGCTCCATAACCCCCTGGCCTCTCTTTGTATCTAGCTGTAACAGTACCAGCTCTGCTCCATAACCCCCTGGCCTCTCTTTGTATCTAGCTGTAACAGTACCAGCTCTGCTCCATAACCTCCTGGCCTCTCTTTGTATCTAGCTGTAACAGTACCAGCTCTGCTCCATAACCTCCTGGCCTCTCTTTGTATCTAGCTGTAACAGTACCAGCTCTGCTCCGTAACCTCCTGGCCTCTCTTTGTATCTAGCTGTAACAGTACCAGCTCTGCTCCGTAACCTCCTGGCCTCTCTTTGTATCTAGCTGTAACAGTACCAGCTCTGCTCCGTAACCTCCTGGCCTCTCTTTGTATCTAGCTGTAACAGTACCAGCTCTGCTCCGTAACCTCCTGGCCTCTCTTTGTATCTAGCTGTAACAGTACCAGCTCTGCTCCATAACCTCCTGGCCTCTCTTTGTATCTAGCTGTAACAGTACCAGCTCTGCTCCATAACCTCCTGGCCTCTCTTTGTATCTAGCTGTAACAGTACCAGCTCTGCTCCATAACCTCCTGGCCTCTCTTTGTATCTAGCTGTAACAGTGCCAGCTCTGCTCCATAACCCCCTGGCCTCTCTTTGTATCTAGCTGTAACAGTGCCAGCTCTGCTCCGTAACCCCCTGGCCTCTCTTTGTATCTAGCTGTAACAGTGCCAGCTCTGCTCCGTAACCTCCTGGCCTCTCTTTGTATCTAGCTGTAACAGTGCCAGCTCTGCTCCATAACCCCCTGGCCTCTCTTTGTATCTAGCTGTAACAGTGCCAGCTCTGCTCCATAACCTCCTGGCCTCTCTTTGTATCTAGCTGTAACAGTGCCAGCTCTGCTCCATAACCCCCTGGCCTCTCTTTGTATCTAGCTGTAACAGTGCCAGCTCTGCTCCATAACCCCCTGGCCTCTCTTTGTATCTAGCTGTAACAGTACCAGCTCTGCTCCATAACCTCCTGGCCTCTCTTTGTATCTAGCTGTAACAGTGCCAGCTCTGCTCCATAACCCCCTGGCCTCTCTTTGTATCTAGCTGTAACAGTGCCAGCTCTGCTCCGTAACCTCCTGGCCTCTCTTTGTATCTAGCTGTAACAGTGCCAGCTCTGCTCCATAACCCCCTGGCCTCTCTTTGTATCTAGCTGTAACAGTGCCAGCTCTGCTCCGTAACCTCCTGGCCTCTCTTTGTATCTAGCTGTAACAGTACCAGCTCTGCTCTGTAACCTCCTGGCCTCTCTTTGTATCTAGCTGTAACAGTGCCAGCTCTGCTCCGTAACCTCCTGGCCTCTCTTTGTATCTAGCTGTAACAGTACCAGCTCTGCTCCATAACCTCCTGGCCTCTCTTTGTATCTAGCTGTAACAGTACCAGCTCTGCTCCATAACCTCCTGGCCTCTCTTTGTATCTAGCTGTAACAGTACCAGCTCTGCTCCGTAACCTCCTGGCCTCTCTTTGTATCTAGCTGTAACAGTACCAGCTCTGCTCCGTAACCTCCTGGCCTCTCTTTGTATCTAGCTGTAACAGTACCAGCTCTGCTCCATAACCTCCTGGCCTCTCTTTGTATCTAGCTGTAACAGTACCAGCTCTGCTCCGTAACCTCCTGGCCTCTCTTTGTATCTAGCTGTAACAGTACCAGCTCTGCTCCATAACCTCCTGGCCTCTCTTTGTATCTAGCTGTAACAGTACCAGCTCTGCTCCGTAACCTCCTGGCCTCTCTTTGTATCTAGCTGTAACAGTACCAGCTCTGCTCCATAACCCCCTGGCCTCTCTTTGTATCTAGCTGTAACAGTACCAGCTCTGCTCCATAACCTCCTGGCCTCTCTTTGTATCTAGCTGTAACAGTACCAGCTCTGCTCCATAACCTCCTGGCCTCTCTTTGTATCTAGCTGTAACAGTACCAGCTCTGCTCCGTAACCTCCTGGCCTCTCTTTGTATCTAGTGTAACAGTACCAGCTCTGCTCCATAACCTCCTGGCCTCTCTTTGTATCTAGTGTAACAGTACCAGCTCTGCTGTAACCTCCTGGCCTCTCTTTGTATCTAGCTGTAACAGTACCAGCTCTGCTCCGTAACCCCCTGGCCTCTCTTTGTATCTAGCTGTAACAGTACCAGCTCTGCTCCGTAACCTCCTGGCCTCTCTTTGTATCTAGCTGTAACAGTACCAGCTCTGCTGTAACCTCCTGGCCTCTCTTTTTATCTAGTGTAACAGTACCAGCTCTGCTGCGTAACCTCCTGGCCTCTCTTTGTATCTAGCTGTAACAGTACCAGCTCTGCTCCATAACCTCCTGGCCTCTCTTTGTATCTAGCTGTAACAGTACCAGCTCTGCTGCGTAACCTCCTGGCCTCTCTTTGTATCTAGTGTAACAGTACCAGCTCTGCTGCGTAACCTCCTGGCCTCTCTTTGTATCTAGTGTAACAGTACCAGCTCTGCTGCGTAACCTCCTGGCCTCTCTTTGTATCTAGTGTAACAGTACCAGCTCTGCTCCGTAACCCCCTGGCCTCTCTTTGTATCTAGCTGTAACAGTACCAGCTCTGCTCCGTAACCTCCTGGCCTCTCTTTGTATCTAGCTGTAACAGTACCAGCTCTGCTCCGTAACCCTCTGGCCTCTCTTTGTATCTAGCTGTAACAGTACCAGCTCTGCTTGTTTGGGGTCAGCTGGTTAAAGGAGCCAACAAAACAAACAAACAAAAACAAAGCAGGGGGCGAAGCTTTCCTCATCTCTGCGCTGAGCGACCGAGCAGTGAGCACCCCTCCCCTCCCCTCCCCTTCCTCCCCATCGACCTAATCTGGCACAGATGTGAGCGCTTCCTCATTCACATGACCTAATGGGCCGATCCCCCACCACCCCCGCGGTTTATTGAGTGAGTGGGAGAGTCCATTACTGACCGCAACAGGGGAGAAGCGGTGTGTGAGAGACAAGGGTGGAAAGTATGGTTTGATTAGTATGCCCATATTCTTGGGTCAAAGAAATGCTTCTACATCGGTGGTGGTGGAGCCCCCCCCCCCCACCCTACCCCGAAAGGCGCTATATAAAAGCAATCAATTGTTATAATAATCTAATAAAAGGGGCGGCTGTAGCTCAGGAGGTAGAGCGGGTCGTCCACTAATCGCTTTGGATAAAAGAGGTCGGTGGTTTGATTCCCGGCTCCTCCGGTCTGCGTGTCAAAGTGTCCTTGGGCAAGATACTGAACCCCACATTGCTCCTGATGGTGTGCCAGCACCCTGTGTGGTAACCTGCCGCCATCGGTGTGTGAATGGGTGAATGTACCTACTGATTGTAAAGCGCTTTGGATAAAAGCGCTATATAAATGCAGGCCATTTACCATTTATAATAATCTGCCACTTTTTCATAGAAGTAAATGATTGTTTTGCTACATGTACTTTCTATCACCACATGTAAGTTACTTTATAGTGATTTACCCTAAAGCTTCCATGTCCTCTGGCACACAGCAAGTGATGTGTTTTACACTTCCAGCACTGGGTTGTTAGTTAGCATAATCAGCGATTAGCGATCAGAAACGCTTACCGTTCTCAGGCCGGGTTCCCAGCTCCTGAATGGCGGCCATGTTGTGAACACTGATGCCTCGTGGGTAGCCGGGCCACGTGGTGGGCGTGTCGTCCACCACGATGACATGCTGCAGCCTGGGAACCTCCAGTAAGATGGCCTGAAACACACACACACAAGTAGAACAAACATGCACGTGCACACACTGAACACATGATGAAAAGCAGGTGTCCTCTGTCAGTTAGCAGAAAGCCCTGTACACATGATAGTATATATATTTAAAGCAGGTGTCCTCTGTCAGTTAGCAGAAAGCCCTGTACACATGATAGTATATATATGTGGGCTGACAGGCAGAGGAGGAGAGGGAGCAGAGGAGTTGTGTTTATCCCACCTCGATAAAAGTGGACTGGAAAGGCCAGAGCCATCATCTGTCTTCTTTGGTGACGTGCCCTGACACCATCACGTGCACTCATCCTCTCCTCCTTCTACCATATATTCACACACTCCTCTCCTCCTCTCCTCCTCATTCACTTATAGTATAAGTGTGTATATAAGTCTGTGTGTGTATAAGTCTTATACACTCCTCTTTCTATCCTCAACTCAATGTCTCAGTAAAATAGCTTGAGGAACGTGGCGCATTTATGTGCAACAAATGTACAGATAATGACGCATCAATATGCTTAGAGACTTTTTCGGTGATTGATGGACAACATCGGCCTAGAAGTTGCTAGAAGTTGCGCACGGTTCTCATGGTTCTCACCTTCAGTCTGGTCTCCAGCAGCTCTCTGCTGGTGATGATGTGTGTGACCTGGGTCTCATTCAGCCCGTGAGCGATGGCCGGTCCCCCCAGAGTGGAGTACAGGGTGACCACTGCAACAGACACACACACACACACACACACACACGCACACGCACACGCGCACACACACACACACGCACACACACACACACACACACACAAACACACATTAGTGGTTCCTCGATGTGAAAAAGTTTGAGAACTAGCCCTACTGTGTGTGTGTGTGTGTGTGTGTGTGTGTGTGTGTGTGTGTATGCGTGTGTGTGGAGTCATCCTACAGTACGTGCTCTCAGTCTACACAGCTCAGCAGTTCTGCTCTGGCCTGTCCCACACTGATGACATCATCTGGCACTTCCAGAGGCCTCACCACAGCCAATAGGAAGCCAGCTCTCACTCTCTGATAAGTGCTCTTTTGGGGAAATAAACATTCATGGAATGTTGTGTGTGTGTGTGTGGGTGTGTGTGTGTGTGTGTGTGTGTTGTGACTAAGCACATATGTGACTAAGCGTCTGTGCGTGCTTGCGTACACGTGCACTTGCATCACATGTGCATCAGCATATAGGATTATACATTAGGGATTAGACCAATATAATATAATATATATCTCTATAAATGTCTCATAGAAAACAGCCTTTGAGCACTATGCAGTTTTGAGCTTATTATCCAATGGGTTTTATATATATTATATAACGCAATGTCCTCCAGCTTAAAGTCGAAGTGAACCGGAGGCGAATGCAAATGCGTGAGCGTCGCAGACTCAAACAAATCTTGTCTGAGATGACAGGGTTGAGAGGCGGACCACAAGCCGCACAATGCCGGGTGTCG
>NC_139642.1:12479714-12487214 GCF_964638095.1 Poromitra crassiceps
GAAAAGTTGCACCAAGCTTCTGATTGGCTGGGCTGTAACGGAAGTCCGGCTGTCTGCGTGCATCGTTCAAAATGTACCGTCCCACGAGTTGCGTCACGCAAATAAGGAGGTCCGTGGTTGGCTAATTCATATGTCTGTCACGCATGTTGTTTTGGTCTCTTTGAGTCGTGCGTGAGTTTGGATGGTGTCAGTGTGTCCTGTGATGTTTTACTGCGTGTTTTACACAGACCCCATAAGCAGAGGAGGACGTACCAGCGTTAGTTAGCTTGCTCGCTAGCTGGTGATAGCGGGCTGTGTTTGCGTTTAAGGTAACTTCACGTGTGGAAGGAAATATTTTCTAAAGCAGTGCTTGTGTGGACGCAATTATTATGGAGGAAAACCCCCGTTTTCAAAAGTACCCATGTACAGTGTACGTGTGGACTAGGCCTCAGTCTACACGTGTCTTTCAGTTATTTCGTTACACAACCGACCTTATAGAGGTATGTATCTTAACCTGCAGAAATGTCTCTTGTTTTACTTGTTTTATGAGTTATTGCGTTTTATTATTATTATACAATGATACATTGTAGCATCTCTCTTGTAATGTGTTGCGCTGAGAGTCTATCAGGGCAATTTTCTTGGCCTCACTGTTGCACCTTAAACTATTTATGCCTGTTTTAGTTGCACTTTGTATGTGTTTTAGTGTATTCTTACTTGCACTTTGAATTTGTTGTGCATTTTTAATCTGCTGCTTTGTGTTTGCTTTTACATTATGTTTTGTTTTAATCATGTGTGCCTATGTCTCTGTGTTCTTTACGCTCGCTGCAAACCAAATTGCCCTTCTGGGACACTCAATAAACTTGAACTTGAACTTGAACTTGTCTCCGTGTCTTTCTGTCTTCACAGATTCCCTCTACTCACGTGGGAAGTTGTGCATGAAGCAGGCCTGGGCGGAGATGATCCACTCTGCGCGCGTCTCGCAGAAGATGGCGATGTTGCTGTGCGCCCGCTGGCCCAGCGACGCCAGGCCGCTGCCCATCTGCACCGCTGCCGCGTGGGTCTCCTCGTAGGAGAGCCAGCAGTACTCGCCCAGGATCACCTGCAGGGGGCGGCAGAGGCAGAGAGGGTGAAGGCAAGAGGAGCAGGTGGGTGAGGGGAGGAGGAGATGAGTGAGATGGTTGAGAGAGAGAGTGTGAGGGCGAGAGAGAGAGAGAGTTACTCCGCTAGAAGGTTTAAGCACACACATAGACTGTATAAATATGGACTGCCTCAATTGCTGCACTAACAAGTATGAACAATCGGGAGCCAGTATAATATATATATATATATATATATATATATATATATATATATATATATATATATATATATATATATATATATATATATATATATTTATATATATATTTATATATATTATCATTTTTACATTATATATATATATATATATATATAGGTTCTGTCTGTAACGCAAGTGAACGATCTTTATAGGTGGCATTTCTAGGTAATAAGTTGTAATTAGGCTGTCTGAAACCAGTTTGATACATAAGTTCACTGAATTTGCAACCTTTTTAGGTACCTAGTTATGGATAATTTTTGATAATTTTTGAGGAACCATACCATGCACACTTTGGTGGGCTAGGGTATCCCATGATACCTTGCGCCCTTGCAATCCACGAAGAAGAATGAAGCTCTCCCCACAAACTTCCTCCAATGGCCGCCCCCACAAAACCTCCCGCAACAGAAAAAGTGAAACGCCCATTCGCTAAATAACAAGCATCATCGCTTTCTTTTCATTTTTATTTTAGAATAGTCAATAGCGTAAACCATTACTTCATTTCAGTGCGGTCAGTTGTTTGTACGGTGTCAGGAAAGTCACGTTTGAAGAATAGTAGGAAGCATCTTAGCTGACGGTGTTCTGGACAGCAGCCACTAGTTAGGTGGCTAGCGTTTTACCCGCTCCGTGCGCGCGCCTGCACCAGGAGTACAAAGAACTTCATGACCAGTGCTCTGCCATGGACAGCAACGCAGAGCCAGGTACTAGCAACATGGCTAGTCTTGCTTGCCAGCCTCCCCTCCCAGACCCTGCGTTCACCTTCAAGTGTAAGTGAAGTTCGTTTTTAACCAGCCATTACTTAAGCACACATTTGTTGGTTGAATGTGTAACGTTATCGATAAGAAATACGCTAGGTAACGTTATGCATTCATTAGCTGATGATGACGTTAGCTCCTTTGGCTTCACCTCTGCTCACTGTCTAAATAAATTACACCGTGGCAACTGATTTATTT
The DNA here is from genome assembly GCF_964638095.1 of Poromitra crassiceps. Classification (NCBI taxonomy): domain Eukaryota; kingdom Metazoa; phylum Chordata; class Actinopteri; order Beryciformes; family Melamphaidae; genus Poromitra; species Poromitra crassiceps. Next base: position 12,481,983 of record NC_139642.1, read on the forward strand.
TATAGGGACAAAACAGGATACAGCAAAGCTGATTAAGGCCAGGATGCGGCTCAAGAAGCTTTTTACAGGGGACAGGAATTCGGCTATCAATGGATGGAAGTAAGTTACACACCAACATTGAACAACACAGCTTATTATGCTCTGGCTTTTGCTGTGGGTTGATTTGGGGGGGGGGGGGGGGGGGTTAGCTTGATTTCACTCAAATTTAAGTAACCAAATATCCCAATCAGACGATATATAAAGATGAGTAGTCTAATCTAGATTTCACACTCACCGAGTTGTCTCCCCAGTGTAGACAGTTCTACAATTCAGTGCTAAATCAACATCAAACATCTCCCCATATGGGTCCCTGTGCCATGAAAACATTTGAGATGAACAAATCACTAATTTAAACCCCTCCATTTCATAGAGGTTCATATGCCCAGTTTTCATACCAGTGTTGCCAGGTGGGAAATATTGAATCACTGATGCTGTCACAAATGGACACAGCCCACAAATCCTGTGTGTTTTGTGTATGTGTGTGTTTTGCAGTCAACTGCTAGCTGATATTGGGCTGGAGGGGAAAGTGGACTTCAAATCTGCCCAAAAAAAATGGGACAACTTGAAGACCCAGTACAAGGTATTAATTGTTCTTGAGTGTTAGCCACAGGCCACTACTGCATTTTACTTTATGCACTGTTCTTTTTTTTTTTTTTTTACTTTTTATTGACAGATTATTATACGTTCTTACATTGTATACGTTGTAGATATGTACTGCCATAGATTTTTTTTTATTTTTTTTATAGACAAATAAAAGAAAAGACAAAACCACAACAGCCGCAACAGCAGCAACAAAACAAACAAACAAAAACAAAAAACAAAACATATAGAGCAGGGAGTCTACTTTTCATTGTACATTCATCTTGGATCCAAAAAAATAAAATCTGGCCTAATGGGTGTTATATATTGAACCCAGCATTCCCATCTTGAGGTAAATTGTTCTACTTTATGATTGATAACAGCAGTTAGTCTTTCCATCTTATATATATCCATTGTAATATTCATCCATTCTTTCACTTTAGGGCTCTTTATGCACTGTTCAATTGTCGTTTCTTCTAGAAACTGAAAGATCCACCAACCGGTAGTGGTACAGACCGCGGTGAGGGTACACCGGCCACCTGGCCTTGGTACAACCTGATGGACGAGGCCCTGGGAAAAAAACATTCAATAACGCCTGCGGTGGTGAGGGCCACGTTGCCTTTGGAGGGTGTGCCAAAGCCAGCAGCTGAACAGGAGCGAGGTGATGGAGAGGAGGAGGCAGCGGCGGCTGGAGGAGAAGGAGAGGCACGAGAGCCAGAAAGAGCACAAGAAATGGCCCCAGCCCCACAACAGAGGAAGCGGCGTCGCCTCGCCGATCTGATTGAGGAGGAGATGGAGCGTGAAAGAGAGAGGCAGGCGCAGAGGAGGAGGGATGAGGCAGAGCGAACCGACCGACTCTTCTCTATCCTAGAGAGATTTATGGATAGGCGTTGAGCATTTTCTTTCTAACTTATTTTTAGTTTAAAGGAGAATATTTAATCCAGAAGTGTTGGTACACAGGTAACCTCAGGTTTACATACAATGTACAACTTCAAATACAATAAGAGACACGGGCAGGAAAAACGCAACGCGTTTCAACCTCACTGGGTCTTCGTCAGCCTTCAGCCTGATGAAGACCCAGTGAGGTTGAAACGCGTTGCGTTTTTCCTGCCCGTGTCTCTTATTGTATTTGAAGTTGTACATTGTATGTAAACCTGAGGTTACCTGTGTACCAACACTTCTGGATTAAATATTCTCCCTAAAAAGTAACCAGTAAGCTCCTTTTTCCATTTTGATTCTATGTTGACTTTGAGCTTGCTTGCTGCCACTTTCTCTGCTCCTAGTTTAAAGGAGAACAATGCTGATTTATTTTGCACATGATCTCAGACATCTGAAAACTGCAAACAGTTTTGCAGGCATTCATTTAGGTTGACATTTATTGAGAGTTGGTCTGTGTTCATTTGTGGAGGCAGTGAAGTCATTCATGGACAAATGACATCACTCACTTGAACTCAAATTAACTTTCAAATCTGTCAAACTAAATGAATGCCTGCAAAATTGTTTAGAGTTTTCAGACATTTGTGAGATCATGTGCAAAATAAATCAGCATGGTTTTTCAGTGAAGTTCTCATTTGCATTTTGTTTCATAAACAATGCAGATTGATCTCACACATATCTGACAACGGTAACCAATTCTGCATGCATTTATTTAGACAGTTATTGAGAGTTGATCTGTGTTAAGTTGTGGAGGCAGTGTTGTCATTAATGACATCACTCAACTTAACTCAAAATCAACTCTCAATAACTGTCTAAATAAATGCATTCAGAATTGGTTACCGTTGTCAGATATGTGTGAGATCATGTGCAAAATAAATCAGCATTGTTTGTCAGTGAAGTTCTCTCTGTTTCATGTTGGTTGAATCAACCCAGTTTTGACTGAAATTAAATGAAATGTGATTTTTTTATAAATGGTTGTTCAAGGTTACTTGTAATAAAATAAACAAAAGATTGTTTTACAAGCAAATTGTTTTATTTCAAATGTAGCAAAAATAAACTGGGTAACAGTGGAACACACTCAAACTAAAAATATTTACATTCACAGTACAACAGATTACAAAAATTCAAGAATAATTTTACAAAACAACAAAAATAATCATTTTACAACTATTATCAAATGGTACAAAAGTTGATTTGCCAAAGGGTGGTTGCCAACTCATTTGTATATAACCGGGGTAAGGGGAAATGCCACAAGACTTACTTCACATTACAGGACAGGATCCCGGACAATTGACGCCACAGACAGACTTGACAGCACAAGACACTAGACAACGTGCTCCGTTAAGACCCTGCTTGGAGGGGAACTGCCGGTGTCGGGCTTCCGGCGGACTCTAACGTTAGTCAACAGGATTCAGGAGAACATTATGGGAGAACACCCAGACGCACCATAAGCTTGAGCTCAGTGCAGTGCGTACTCATGGCCACCGACCACATCCTGGAGTGCGCTGACTTGGGTTGATAGATGGTCACGCAGGGCGTTCCCATTCATTTCCCCAGCTTGTGCCTCGCCCCCAGCCTCATCATCAGCAGGGTCTTGCCCATCTTCTTCCTCCATGATGTCACCCACTCCCAGGCAGATGTTGTGCAGTGTGGCGCATGCCATGATGACATCTGGCACAAAGGTGGAGTGTACCTTAGAGGGAAACCAAAGATTAATTCAAGGATAAGTACATAAATTATTTCTCTTTGAATTTGCTCATTTGCTGCGGTCATTCTCAGTTTAAATTACCTCCAGGGCCTGCAGGAAGATGGCTCTCCACCGGGTCTTCATCATTCCAAAGGCTCGCTCTATGATGTTGCGAGCCCTGGCGTGGTGGATGTTGAAGCGCAGCTTCTCTGCACCTCTGACAGGTCTCCTGAAAGTAGGGATGCACCAATGAACATTTTGGCCGATACGATAACCGATATTAACATTGCAACATTGGACCGATATGAATATGTAAAAGAAAAAAAGACTAACATCGGCCGATACGATAGCCAATATATCGTGCATCCCTACCTGAAAGGAGTGATGAGGGCCAGTGGTCTCTCCAAACAGGGGTAGCCACTGTCTCCAAGGAGGAAAGTGCCAGGGGGAGGGTAGGCAGAGTGGTAGATGGGGCTTCGCCGCAGCACCCTTGCGTCATGCACTGACCCCGGTGTTCCCACGTAAATGTCAATGTATCGGCCCCTGCTGTCACACACTGCCTGGAGTTGGATTGACGTGTACAGCTTTCTGTTCCTGTACAGGGGTAAAATCAAAAACAAGAAAATATTTGTGAGCCTGTGAGGAAATGTGTACAATGCATTAAATTAAGTATTATATTAATGTAATACTGCTCTATGCCTGAAATATGGCATGGTGCCTGAGAACTTTAAGCCTTGCCTGTAGCATTGTGCGTCCTCTTCCCCAGGTGCCTTGATTCTCACATGGCAGCCGTCAATTGCCCCACGGGCATTCCTGAATGCCGGGTGCCTGGCCAGGTGAGCAAAGCCATCCCCAACTGCCCTGTGCTCCTCCTCTGTCTGTGGCAAACGGATGACACGAGGGGCCACATTGAGGAGTTCCGTCGCCATGCGGTGGACCAACAGGTGGACTGTGGAGCGGGGTATATCGAATGCTCTGGATGTCACCCTACAGGTTAGGTAGGAATGGAGATTGAGACCATTACATAATCAATACCAGTTATGTTAAAAATGTATTGTAGTCTCGTCTTTCCACCAAGTAATAGAAAAGTATCGATAGTGGTATCAATAAAGATTCAGATCTTTAAGCAGTCTCTAAAATGTAATTAATAAAAATTAACTATCCCCATTCTTACCTGTAGGAGGTACCAGCTCCTAACCAAAAGAGGAAAACTAGCACTTCCAGCTCCGGTCCCCAGCCATGGTGCCTCTGAGGGTCCATCATGCGTAGGAGGGCTGTGATGGCGTCTCGGTGGAGCCTGAAGTCTGGACGTGTGTCTCCATCATCAAAGTACAGGCGCAGCAGTGGCACATGAATGTTCAGACGGCAGTAGGTAGTCAAGTTCTCCTGTTGGGGGAGATGGGGTCACGTCATGTGTACATTTTAAAACACTTGAAATCTGTTTAAAGTTTAAGCCATTTATGTCAACCAATCTATTTACCATATCCATACATTCATTTATTTCCTACATGTACTTATGAAAAAGGGTCAAGTGATTTTAAATTTCTATTCACCTGTTCTCTATTCATCATCGTATAGTAGTGAACATTTGACCGTCTCAATGTTAAATGTTGTGAATTACTGTAACCATTAATTGTATTAAATCCTAATACTTCAATTTAGCAATCTGTGTTCTAATTTATTAAACTGATTGATGTATGTATCTGTGCATCTGTATTTGCAAATCGTAATGAATTATGACTGCTCTAAACTATCTTGCTGGCTGGCTGAGCCAACGGGGCTAGCTGGCTATGTCATGTGGGGTATAGCATAGCATCTAACGCTAGTTCTGTGTCTTTGAGACATTTTAAATAATCTCTTGGTCCATTATGTTACTGCAATGGCCAACCCCTGGGCCCAAGACAATAGAGCATAATTTTACTTCACTGGAAGAACGTCACAATTATGTAGTAGACTGTCTTTTGTCCAGTCACGGAGCTAAATTTGCTAAC
>NC_139642.1:12497214-12599714 GCF_964638095.1 Poromitra crassiceps
GAGAGAGAGAGGGAGAGGGAGACGGAGGGGACACTGCACGTTTGGCTGCAGCAAACACAGCGTCTCACAGCCTTGGAGATTTTCTCAAAGGCGAGGAGTGACGATTTGTTTGGTGTGCCGTTTTCCTCCAAGCAGCCTGACGCTGATTTTCCCCTCTCTAAACAGAGCTCGAGTTGTTATTTCGGTCTTTTTCAAAATTATTTTTTCATTTTGTAGTAGTAATGGTGCATATTTATCGATACAAGCAGTGTTCTTATTCCAACATGAACCAATAGTATGTTTAATACTAGATTGAAATGAGGCCAGAATGCAGAAATCCCACACTGTCGCGGCAGTCTACTGGAATGTCAGAACAGGGAAGGGAGGGAGGGGCAGGGCGCGGCGCCGCGGGCCCGGGCTAGGCTTGGCAAAGTTGGCATCACCATGGTAACAAGTCCTTACTGACGTCACTAGAACTATGGTTCTCGCACAAAATCGGCATAAATCCATGTCATCTCGTCTACGAGAGTTCATGGGCGAGAGGGGGGGTTCATGGGGGTAACATTAAAACACTTTCACATATTTATTTGAAGCTTAGCCCATGTTTAATATGACCATCCAAGATTGTAACAACATATATATGATACAAAATTAAGAAATGCATAATATGGCCCCTTTAAGAGACTACCTCCTGACTGGCCCCACTGCCCCTATTCAACACAATGATGAGACGACAGGATCACCACACACTCCCTCAACTGGGTGAAAGCTGTGTGTGTGTGTGTGTGTGTGTGTGTGTGTGTGTGTGTGTGTGTGTGTCACAGTGTGTGTGTGTGTGTGTGTCTGACAATGGATCATTTTTACAGTGCTACGGTCTATAGTATAAATACTGTATGTGTTGCGTGGATTTTGAGTTTGTGTCACCCCCAAATTGCCCGCACACACTTACACACACACACACACACACACACACACACACACACACACACACACACACACACACACACACTTCTGCATTCTCGTTGTGCAGGGTGGTGATGGAGACTGCACCGCCTGACGGTGGCAGTATTTGGGAGCTGTCCAGGGTGCTGAACAGAGATCAGTGCGACCCTCTGCCATGGCTGACCAGGCTGCCTGTAGTTCTTGTTCTGTCCACTAGGTAGTTGTTGTTCTGTCCACATGCCTTGGCACATGAAGATTTGCATATTCAAATACAGACCTCTTATCTGCCTGAATCACAAAGTATGGCTGCAACAAAGAAGCTTGTCCCGCCTCCACTAACTGACACCACACATTAGGCCTACTTGCCTAGATTCCATTGCTATTATTATCAGCATGGGGTATTTTGAGGCTGAATGGAGATACACTATATATAGCTCAGTCTTTTCTATGGAGTGGGCTAAATGCTCAGTTAAGTCAAAGCCGCATGTGAGACTAAAACAAGACTTTACACAATGATCAAGATTACTGATAAATAATTATCAGTAATGTGGATATACTGACAAAGTATATCCACAAATACTTTGGTATACTTTGAGTAAAGGCAAATAATAGAACAGTCTGGTCAGTTCATCACTTAATTACTGTAATGCAGTATTTAAAACCAGGAAAAGAAAACACTTAAAGTTTGTATCCTGAAATTATGATATCCAAAATCTAAGCCGATATCTAGTCTCATATCACAATATCGATATAATATCGATACTGCCCAGCCCTATGGTCACTGCACTGGATACTGTCCAGCCCTATGGTCACTAGGGGTGGGAATCGCTGAGTAGCTCACGATACGATATGGCCACGATACTTGGCCCTCGATAACGATATTATCACGATACAGCGATTCTGCGATAATCGATATATTGGAAGACGATACATCACGATACCTGTGTAACTGAAGAGAAAAAAATACCCCTAAAAGGCAAGAAGCAGGTATTATGTATTTGTTAGCAGAATTGACATGAACTCTCTGAGTTCACTCACTCACTCATAACATTTTCGATACCACGGAGGAAAAGTTACACATTAAGTCTTTTTATTATTATTATTAAAACAAGAAAACCTATATAACCTACCTACCGATATAATTTCTAAAAGTAGATATTAATGAGCAATCATTTCCATTCATGTAGCCTACAGTATTTATGTTTTTGTTTCAACTACAAACATAAATAAACATCAACTTGAAACTATGTTTCAACTACCACACACAGCATAATATTTTAGCCTGTTTTTTTTTTGTTTTTTTTAAATAAACATATCGATACTTGGTGCCAGTGTATCGATAATGTATCGCAAGTGGAAATATCGTGATACCGTGAGTATCGATATTTTGTCCCACCCCTAATGGTCACTACACTGGATACTGTCCAGCCCTATGGTCACTACACTGGATACTGTCCAGCCCTATGGTCACTACACTGGATACTGTGCAGCCCTATGGTCTCTGCACTGGATACTGTCCAGCCCTATGGTCTCTACACTGGATACTGTCCAGCCCTATGGTAACTGCACTGGATACTGTCCAGCAGCCCTATGGTCACTACACTGGATACTGTCCAGCCCTATGGTCACTGCACTGGATACTGTCCAGCCCTATGGTCTCTACACTGGATACTGTCCAGCCCTATGGTCACTACACTGGATACTGTCCAGCCCTATGGTCACTACACTGGATACTGTCCAGCCCTATGGTCTCTACACTGGATACTGTCCAGCCCTATGGTCTCTACACTGGATACTGTCCAGCCCTATGGTCTCTACACTGGATACTGTCCAGCCCTATGGTCACTACACTGGATACTGTCCAGCTCTATGGTCTCTACACTGGATACTGTCCAGTCCTATGGTCTCTGCACTGGATACTGTCCAGCCCTATGGTCACTACACTGGATACTGTCCAGCCCTATGGTCTCTACACTGGATACTGTCCAGCCCTATGGTCTCTACACTGGATACTGTCCAGTACTATGGTCTCTGCACTGGATACTGTCCAGCCCTATGGTCACTACACTGGATACTGTCCAGCCCTATGGTCACTACACTGGATACTGTCCAGCCCTATGGTCTCTACACTGGATACTGTCCAGCCCTATGGTCTCTACACTGGATACTGTCCAGCCCTATGGTCTCTACACTGGATACTGTCCAGCCCTATGGTCTCTACACTGGATACTGTCCAGCCCTATGGTCTCTACACTGGATACTGTCCAGCCCTATGGTCACTACACTGGTGGGGAATCTTCTCCAAGCACAGGAAGTGAGGAAGCAACACTTAACAGTGGAATCCAAGTCCTAAACAGTCGCCAGAGAGCGAGAGCTCCGTCCAGAAGAGAGCTGGACTCACCAACGATGGCTGAACCTCTTCACCACCTCCATCCCACCACACACTGAAGAAGACGTTGTTTTTAATGGCCTCATGTGACTTCATTTCTGGGTAAATCCTCCAAACTCACAGTTACTCTCTGACATTAAGGCCTTTTGTCATAACTTCATCATCAACTGCTGTTATATTGGGCAGCTAAACTACACACACACACACACACACACACACACACACACACACACACACACACACACACACACACACACACACACACACACATTGCATTAGACCTCCAATAGTCTATTTTAGCAGCAGTAATACATTATTCATATGAGGGAGAAGCTAATCTTCCCCCCTTGACCACATCCCTTTCTAAACCGCCTACCCACACACACACACACACACACACACACACACACACCTTACCCACTTCCCACCTACACACACTCACTCACCCCTGAAGTGTTCTTTTGAGACTTATGAATAAATGAGAGAGTTTAGCGGAGGCGGAGCTCTCCTCCTAAACAGCCACCTGCTGCCTCTGGGACAGCCTCCTTCCTCTCAAACTACAGCAGCATTGTTGCACCAGTGTCCTGTTACCCAGTCAGGACACCTCTCTGCATCAGAGGCTGCTGGACTGTTACCCAGCCAGGACAGGGCTGAGTGATTGGGGACACTTCCTCTTCCGAGTATCATCCAATGCCCCCCCCCCCCAACCTGCTTTCTGTGGCAGGGTCCTTTTTGCTGTCTGAAGTGAATGTGGACAGCATAGAGGATACAGTTTGTCTGAAGTGAATGTGGACAGCATAGAGGATACAGTTTGTCTGAAGTGAATGTGGACAGCATAGAGGATACAGTTTGTCTGAAGTGAATGTGGACAGCATAGAGGATACAGTCTGTCTGAAGTGAATGTGGACAGCATAGAGGATACAGTTTGTCTGAAGTGAATGTGGACAGCATAGAGGATACAGTTTGTCTGAAGTGAATGTGGACAGCATAGAGGATACAGTCTGTCTGAAGTGAATGTGGACAGCATAGAGGATACAGTTTGTCTGAAGTGAATGTGGACAGCATAGAGGATACAGTTTGTCTGAAGTGAATGTGGACAGCATAGAGGATACAGTTTGTCTGAAGTGAATGTGGACAGCATAGAGGATACAGTCTGTCTGAAGTGAATGTGGACAGCATAGAGGATACAGTCTGTCTGAAGTGAATGTGGACAGCATAGAGGATACAGTTTGTCTGAAGTGAATGTGGACAGCATAGAGGATACAGTTTGTCTGAAGTGAATGTGGACAGCATAGAGGATACAGTCTGTCTGAAGTGAATGTGGACAGCATAGAGGATACAGTCTACCAGGATAAGCAGAAGATCGCTCTGGTGGATCAGAATTAGGGCGTGAGGTGGACTTGAACTAGCTTCACCACAGTTTCGCTTCCCATGGTTTTACACGTCTTACACAAGGTCTCGGTCTGCTGTCAAAAAATAGACTTCCTGTAGCATCTCTACATTTGAATATCATTATGTGACACGTGAGAAAATACTGGCTCTGTGTTTCATGACAGAGTCAGACAGCTCAGTAATGTGCTTACTGGTTGGTTACCCAACTATAGAGCTCAGCCATTTTCCTCATGTAACTAGAGCTGTCACGATTCCTCGAGTACCTCGAATAACTCGAATAATTAAATTGATCGAGGCCAAAATGATTCGCCTCGACACGCATCTGAGTAATAGAAGAGAGTGGGTAAAATAGAAATTCCGACGGAACCTTAAGGCAACACGCGAGAGCGCGTTACGTCACTACGTCACTCTACCTGAAAACATCAACAAACGGGTCCACCCGAAAATGTGGCTACACTTTCCCAAGATAGACTCAGACAACACTGGTTGCAACATTTGTGATGTGAATGGCAAAGCTGGCCAGGGAAACACCTCAAACTTGAGGAAGCATGGTCAAACACAAGATATATTTACAGTAGCTAAATGCTGAAGACTGTAACGTATTACTAGATAGGCTGAGGGTGAATGAAGCAGGCAGCGCACCGCAGGTAACGTTAGCAGCACCTCCTCAGCTGTAACGTTGAGAGAGGCATCGACTACAACATCAGGTAACGTTATTTAATTAGCTAGCGTTAGCTGGATAAGTTGTTTCACTGCCGTTGTAGTTGTTAGATAACGGGGCTTTTCACTGTCTTCACAACGACTGCAAAACAGAGATCGTTAACGTTAGCGTTAACGCTAACGTTGCTGCAGTAGTTGTCAAGGGTTTAACAGAACGTATTTCCTCAGCCTGTATAGTAGCTATCAACATGAAATAAAAAGCATTTGACAGCTTAAACCCGTGGCTTTTTATTTGGAAGGGTTACATTTGCCGTAATCTTTATTAACATTTCTTAAAATGCATTAGAATCTTTTTATTTTTATTTTTTTGGGTTAAAGATCTTTTTTTTTAAATTAACATTAGAGCAAATATAATACGAAAAGCCAAAGGGTTAAGCTCTCAAATGCTTTTTATTTTATGTTTCTATGTACTACAGAGCCTGAGATATGAAGGCTTTAGTGAATACCGACCGCTCTCTCTGAGAAGTTTGGACCGTTTTCTGTGAGAAATACAAAGCTCAACCTATTAACGTTAGCGGCTAATTTAACAGCGTTTTGTGTGTGTGTGTGTGTGATCACACTAGCCTGTTGGTGTGTGAGAGAGAAAGAGAGAGTGAGTGTGTGTGTGTGAGAGAGAAAGAGTGTGTGTGTCATGCAGCTGTAAGGTAAATGAAGGATGTAAACTAGCTAGTAAGCCATTCATTCATATTATTTAACGGTTGCTGTACACTGGAAGAACTCAAACGTCAGGTTGAAAAGATGAATGGTGCCACTGCCAGTTCTATGCAATTTAAAAATAAAAATGTTGTTTTTTCTAAGAAAGAAACTAATGTAGTTGTTTATTTGAAGAGATTTATCTTATTTTTTGGTGTATATTTACGATAAGCCTTTGAAAACACAAAAAAGGGTTCTTATCCGATTACTCGATTAATCGATGGATTATTCGGTAGAATACTCGATTACTAAAAGAATCGATAGTTGCAGCTCTACATGTAACCTAAGATGAACTTTGTGGAGGGGGGGGGGGTCATTTTTATTTATGAGAATGCATTTCTCCATTGTTGAATGATACCACTATTTAATTTGTAATCAATTATCCGTTAACACATTGAGTGCCACAGCGCTTCAGTAAAATTGTCTGCAGCCTGTGCCAGATTCACTTCCATTCAGTTGAAAACAGCTATAGAATTTTTTCTATTATGGCTATATTGACGGGGCTGGACTTTAATGAAACATTGAACACTCCTTCTTCTTCCAAAGAAGAAATTTTGTTTCTAGACAGTTCCATTATGAAATGGCAGCCTCTGAAAAAAGTGCACTTTCAAGGGTTTTCTGTCGTTTTTTTTTACTTTCCAAGATATAGTCACTTTTATGAATACCTTTTGCACTCTAATTTCGAGCACATTCACTGACTCTGGCTGGTGTTTTCTGATGTGGTGGCGTGGTGCGGTTTCTGTGCAGCCTGCGTGCCCCCCCCCTCTCCCCTCCCCCCCCTCTCCACCTCTGAGCTGCGGGCTCCTCCCACACGCACAGAGTTTGTTTTCTCGACTCCGTTTTTGCCCCGGACAGATCCCAGCGCGCATCAAGGAAATGATGCGCGCTGGCAAACGCGACTGAACGAAAAGGCTTGGCCGTTCGGCTTCAGATGCTGGCTTTCTGGCAGGAAATCGTGTGGAGATAGATAGAAGCATAAGAGCTCAGTTGTGAGCGCGGATGCAGCCGAGCCCACTCTCCGCTGTAGACAGAGCAATATATACGGCTCTGGCTGAAGCATGCATCGGTTTCCTCTTTGATCACGGCTTTCTCCGTTTTCTCCTGCACAAAGTAAGGATCTGAGGTGGGTGGCGCAGCTTCCGTGACGATGTTTAAGGTGGCGCCGTGTGATCCCTTGAAGGGATTCATGCTCACTGGCTAGGTACGACCTTAAACAGCAGAATTATGGAATAATATGAATTATGATTTTAGGACGTCCACAGACGTCCTTGGCACTCCTCGTTACTTTTTTTTAGGACGTGCACAGACGTCCTTGGCACTCAATGTGTTAATTAGCCTATATAGCCCCTAACTTTTTTGAGATTTTCAGGTCAAGCCATGAGTCCGAAAAGGTTTGGAACCACCGATCTAGTCTACCCAATTTTTTACAAAATAATATAAGAATAATAGTTCAAAGAAGTTTAAACTGAATCAAGAGGCTTGAATATGCCCTAGGCCTGGTGATGTTGTAACTGTACGATGGTGGAGTTAGCTTAGCCACTATGTCCACAGACTCTAGGCTATTTGATATAGCAGTGGGGAGTGCCCTGTGTGCTGTGCCCAGGTGCAACCTGGCACATTGAACAAGGGAAAGGAGATAAGGTGTTGGTGCGGTCACAGAGGGAAGGAGGTTGTATTGTGTGTCACTGTCTGCCTACGGGTTATAGCCTTACAACAGCCAGTGTGTACCTACGATGCCCAGGTAGGACTCACACCCAGGTGCTGCCTGGCAGGGTGTGTGTGTGTGTGTGAGTGTGTGTGTGTCACACTCAGTACCACCAGGTGCTCCCAGACTGGCACTTAAATCTCCACACACACACACACACACACACACACACACACACACACACACAGAGCAGAACATCAATCACACAAAACACACCTGTCATTTCTTGGTTTTGATTTGATCTGCGTTATCTCTCCAGTCACTCCAGGGCAGAGCGACGGGAGATTGTCCGCTAGTTCATCGATCGCGGATGGTGTCGTTCTCTAGCATGGATTAAAAAATAATAATAATAATTAAAGCTAAAATATATGGCCTTTACTTTGGCAGCCATTAATATACCTGGACGAAACCCTGCACTCCCCAATGAGCAGAGACAAGCCAGTTCCTCCAGTGGCTCCAGCCTGACAGGCTGAGTGAGTCAGACACACACAATGACAGCACATGGCCAGCAGGGCGTTTCCTAATGATCCAACCACACCTTAACAACCCCACTCACAAGCCCAACTCCACTCTCTTTCATTCATTCTCTCTCTCTCTCTCTGCAAAAGCTTATGACCCTCATATTAGAATTTGCACCACAGCGATACCAAAGACCTTTAACATAAACAGAGACACCCCAACTTCCAGTCACTTCCTGTATCTGTGCCACGGAGGTTTCGCCACTGCCACGCCCCCATTAGGGGACTGGTCAGCCAATGAAGTGCCACACCATTGACAGACAGCCAATCACAAGCTGATAACCACGCCCATTTAGGAGAGCAAATTATTATTGGCGGAACCCGGGTGTGGGGGCTCTCTATCTAAAGGTCTCTGGTGATACACAAGCAAGCACAAACCCAATGCCTTACCTTAAAGTATAGCGTAGAGGAGCAGATGCAATATTATGTTGTTGTTGCTCAACGGAAAGCAGCTTTCTGCAACAAGCAGCAGCTTTGGAAACAGCCTCGGATCACTGGCTTCATTGGGTAATATTCTGACAAGGCCTTTAAGAAGGTAGTGGGGTGAGCAGTGTGTGTGTGTGTGTGTGTGTGTGTGTGTGTGTGTGTGTGTGTGTGTGTGTGTGTGTGTGTGTGTGTGTGTGTGTGTGTGCGTGTGCGTGTGCATGCGTGCATGTGTTTGTTAGAGGGCACCATTGCTTCCTTAAGGGATAGTGTGAATGGGCTCTTTTGTGTGGCGACGTCACCCACTCAGCTAAGCAGGCTGAAAAGTTCAAAATGACCATTGTGGTGAAACGACATGCCAGCACACGACACAGTCCTGATGACAGTGTGTGTGTGTGTGTGTGTGTGTGTGTGTGTGTGTGTGTGTGTGTGTGTGTGTGTGTGTGTGTGTGTGCGTGTGTGTGTGTGTGTGTGTGTGTGTGTGCGTGTGCGTGTGTGTGCGTGTGCGTGTGTGTGTGTGTGTGTGTGTGATTGTAAAAAGGGTGTCTGTGGAATGTTTGTGTGTATGGGTGAGTGGGCGCATGATAGCTAGGCACACACACACACTAGCCTAAAGGCTGGATTCACACAGGATCCAGCGCTCTGCATTGGTTTCCCCGCACTCCATTCATAGTCAATGGGGGGTAAGTCCGCATGAAAAACACGCAGTGGTCATATAGGCTCACAATCAAAGTGATCCGGTTATTTTGTCAATGAAAGCCTGCCTACAAAAACAGCCTACAAACTTTTAAAATCGTCTTTTCCTGGTTCGCTCGCCTCGCACACATGCTTGTTTTGAAGGGGAGAAGGCAGAAAGGGGTGCTGACATGAGACACTGATCCCTACAATCGGCGTACTACAGCTGCAGTACACGCTGCGGCCACTGCGTCTCGCTGGAGTCTGTCTGTCTGAATGTAGCCTGAGTCTGAGACTAGGAGGCCAAATCTGATTTGTGAACTTTAGTGACCTATTAATGACTTTATCCAGATTGGTTTTATGAGTCTGGATGCTCCAAGTCTGATATGTGTCACTTGTCCCAAACCACATATGGGGGTAGTTTCCAATCTGCTTTCGACTGATGTGTCTTGAGTGCGGACGCGCAGATCCACCAAATCTGATTTGAACGTCACTCGCAACTCGTCATCAAATGCTTCTGCGCAGAAAAACCACGTCACCAACGTACGTATTTACTGACGCCCACGTCGTTACCATAGCAACCCATGCAGATAGGCTGTTTAGGTCTGGACACACAGATCCGACTTGAGAATCAGATTTGTGGCAGTGCGGACACACTCCCAAATCAGATTTGGGAAACCAATCAAGATAATGGTGATTAATGACTTTATCAGCAAATGGGATTTGCCTGTAATGTGAACATGGCCTGAGTGCATTTCTTTTGCCCATTCCAGATAATGGCGTAATCAAAAGCTTGCCAAAGCTCTGAGTGGTCTTAAGCATGATTTGAGTGAAACAACATAACTGGCTGGATTATGTGGCTCAGACCCTGTGCATGGTGACACAAACTATTATGCAGACATGCCAGTTACCAATCTGTTTCTTTGTCCATTATAAACTCTCTACTTATGTGTTTCTGACATGGATTACAGGTTATTAGTATACTAATACTGCATACCCACCTACAGCATATAATCTGTAGTGCATAATGAGATATGCTGCACCTTACTATGTTGGTTAGCAGTGTTGGGGGTAACTCATTACAAAAGCAACATATTACATGCAATATATTACTAACCCTTGTCAAGTAACTCAAGTTACAAATTGAGTTACATTTTATTAAATCAAAGCACATATTTAAAAAAGATACAATCATTTCCTAATCAAACTGTGTTTTTTTTATGCAAATAACCACTATAGATGACAATAACAAAGGAAAAGAATAACATTTAGAATTTTGGATGGTTTACACTGACTTCAAGACGGTTTAAATTATTTTTCGGGATGTTCCGGGGCGGCGATGTCATTCTACTGCTGCTGTTGTTTTCGTGAAAGTAATGCAAAAGTAGTGTAACAAGTAACAAGTTACTCTACACAGACAGTAATATTGTAAAGTAACTTATTACTTTCAAATGAAAGTAACTAGTAATATGTAGTATATTACATTTTGAAAGTAACTTGCCCAACACCGTTGGTTAGAGGTGGAAGTTCAGGTAATAAGGAAGTTCAGGCACAACGTTTGCCCTTTTCAACCCTCACTCAACAGCCTACTGAGTTCATAAATATCATATTTACTCCAGATATCTTTTAGAACGCCATAATCACGTAGGCTTGCTGGCATATTCTTGGGAATATGGCTTAGCGGGAGGAAGTCAGTGCAGTCTGTGTGCTCTCAAATCACATCGGACCATCCCTGCCAGACAATAGCATCTCTGTGTATAGGCACAGGCCCTCCCTAAAGGACTCCACAATTTGATAACCGTTGCCATGCGCCAACAATGCACTCCAGCAGTGCAAACACGTCCAACTGGCCAGCATGGAGGAAGCAGCTTGCAAGGCTTTGAATGTTAGAATGTGGAGGACTGTTGAGAGAGGGGTGTGTTCACTCATATTAAAAGTGAATAAGAATCCTTTAGCTTCCCCAGATCGGCAGAGGGTGGAGCAGCAACCAGGATAAATAAATTAAAATTAGCACTAATGGGGGATAAAAATGGGCCAAAAAAAATTGGGGGGGGAATATAGAAAAAAAAGAATCCTTTAGCTTGAATATCATAATTGTACTGTAGCCTACTTTTTTTTTTACATGATTACAATATGCTTTTGTGACACGTGTACAATTTGTACAAATGTGTATAAGCAATGTAAAAAAAAATAGATCTTATAATTCCGGTTCATCCCCAATCTAGCTATTCCTGCATGTCCACATTGCTCACTGACAGAACTGTAACACCATAAGACGCTTATAAATTAGTCATTCTTCTTCCATTTTCTCAATGAGCACAACACACATAGTGCTGCACGGTGAATGCAGATTGTATTACTATAGTAGTGCATACTAGCCAGGTTGGTGGTATCAAGGTATTAATTTCTCAATAGTGAGCCAGACACGCTCCAAACGGTGTCAAGCTAGCCAGAATAAAAAGTATAACTTCCGGTTACGGTTTTCATGGTACCAAGCACCATGAACAACATGCATGTTGCCAAGTAAGTGAAGTACCAGACCTAAATAAAGAAAATCTCTATGGGAGGAATCTGTAGGCCTATTGTGTTAGGGACCGTTCGTTATTTAGAAAGGGGGTCACTGGAGGAATTTGGTGTGCTCTGAAATAAAAAGCTGTGCCCCTTCCCTGATCAAAATATATTTTTCCTTAACCCTCCCGAAGCGATTTGAAAATTATAATTAACCCTCCCCAAACAATATTGTGGCAAGTTTGCGTGGAAGAATGCAGACTGACACAGATATCTTACTTTTAACCTAACATTTCCAGAAACTCCGGCCAGAGGTGATCAAACACACTAACAGTCTCAGTCGTGGTGGCTACATTGATAGTAAAACTAAACATATCCTGGCCACACAAACATTGCCATAATACCACATAATGCAATCAAAACATATGCACAACATCACTAAACCACGTTTTTAACTGTACAGTAAGAAGCTTCCCACAAGAACATGAACTCCCATAATCCTTTGCGCTTCTTAAGAGCAGAACTGTCACCAATCAGAGCGACCGCCTCCTCTGGTCGCTACATAATGCTATTTTCGCTTGTGAAACAATCTTCAGTCTGTGTATATCAATATTTGTGTTTAAATAGCAGTGAATGACTGATGGAAAAAAGTTAGCCGGTTCTATGTGGCGGACTCTCCACTCTCTGTCCCCCCTCTCTTTCTCTCTCTCACTCCCTCAGCAGACAGGCACAAAGCCACACATGTAAAATCTCCCAGCATCCATTGAGGTACATTTCGATAACAAATAGCATCCAAATTAGCCTAAATAGATAGAAAGGTAGATAGAAATAATGTTAACACAACATGCAATTGTCGAACATTTCAATATTGGACAAAATAAAATCTCGAAATCAAAACACAACCCTATGTGAAACATATATGTCATCCTGGTGGTATAAATATCCCTTGTAGACTTTACGTAATTTAGGAGATGAGTGAGCCGTAACTCGGTTCTACTGTGACTTCCTAGACTTATCTGGCGTAACGCCCATATATATTTTGTGATGCGATGTCTGTTTGTTTGCTCGACTTTTCGTGCTGGAAATGTAGCCTACTTCCATATTGTGGCACCTAGAGACCACAGCCACAGGCTCCAACGCCGTTAAGGCACACACACCAAGAAGCAGCTTAATATTAAAATAGGAATCTTTATTATCGACAAAAATATATATATATGTTTTAATTAAAACAGCTCATAGCATCACAGCACAGGTTGGTTGACACTTGTTACATATCACCACGTCATGATAGCACGCAGCAACAATAATTACGTGTAAGGGCTCCTGCAGGATGGTGGTCTTACACTAAGTTATACAATCAAATCAAACTATTAGTATCACAATGAGTCAGCCACTCGCGCTCCCGAAAGAAAGCAGCAACAGCACACCAGCCTGTCGCAGCCTCGCTGATATGAACGTATAGGTTACCCCAGCAGTGCGTACAAGACCCCAGCCCTCCGTCGAGGCAAACAGAGCCCACTGATTGGCCAGATACTGTACACGCCTACTGTCTGGATAGGCCAAGCACAAAGATCGACAGATCAGACCACCAAAGAGAAACAATGCACCGGGACATACCAAACAGTTTGGACAGGAGGGGTGTAAATGAAGCAACTCAGTAGTTGTTGAAGTCCGAAAAGCAAACATTACACACAAACAAAAAGTTTATATATTTTTATCTAATCAAAATTGTATACCCCTCCCCTGGACTCAAATTAAAGAGAATGTACCCTCCCTCAAACTAAATTCAAAACAAGATTACCCTCCCCTATTTTCCTCCAGTGGCCCCTTCCCTAAATAACGAACGGTCCCTTATCCAAAATGTCCCTTCCACAGCATATAGTCACAGAACCTCATAGGCAAGGGTGGAATTAATCAATGCAATTAGGCTACTGTAGGGAAATTAGGCTACTGTAATCAAGTACAAGTAGTAGCCTAAACGTTAGCATTTTTCAGAACAATTTATTTTGCTCATGCTTTACTTCAACTTGACCAGTAATTCTTCTACTCAAGTAGCCTAAATGGCTATTTCAAAGTTAAGCAAAGTAACAGTAGGGCGTAGCCTATGCCACAGTGGGACTACAGAAGATAGACAGACAGACAGACAGACAGACAGACAGACAGACAGACAGACAGACAGACAGACATACATTACATGTTAACTGACAAATAGCCCAATATGGTTTTATTTTGAAGGTCAGATCTCCTTACTTCCGGGTGTTTTCCTGTCTATCTGCGGGAGTGTGACGCAGCTGCTGCATCCCGCACATCTGGGCACAAACCGGCACGTTAACGAAACAAACGCTTACCTCTCGATGTGTCGCCCCCGGTGTCCCGGACTCCCGGTGCCCCCGGCTACAGAAACGGTGCAACCACGCCGAACGCCCTTTAATTTAGGCACGCTCTGAAAAACGCTTTGCGTTGAATTGAATGAATCCCCGTAGCGGCTCGAATCTGTCCGCTTTCTGTCATCTGAGCCCGGAAGTGACACGCGCGTCGTCACCCCGTGTTGTTGCACGAGGAGGAGAGGGGGCATTCCCTGCCTTCTGATTGGACTCGTGAAGGTGGCGCGTGCTGGGGGCCGGTCCATGCTGGAAAGGAGGCTCGAGGTTACTGTCGTTCAGAGGGAGGTACACGCCCCCCCCCCCCCCCACACACACACACACACATACACACGTGACACTCTCTCTCTCTCTCTCTCTCTCTCTCTCTCTCTCTCTCTCTCTCTCTCTCTCTCTCTCTCTCTCTCTCTCTCTCTCTCTCTCTCTCTCTCTCTCACACACACACACACACACACACACACACACACACACACACACACACACACACACACACACACACAGTTTAGTGGTTGTTTGAAGTGTAAAATAGCATTGTTATTTTATTTATTAAGGCAGGGCTTCTCATAGTTTGATGGGTTTACATGAACCAAACATTGGATTGAGGGCCACCCAAGAAAAAATGGACCCCAAAATAATTTCAAAACAAATATTTTCTTTAATAGCCTGTTCTAGACTAAAAGTCATGCCATTATGAATCATGGTCATCACACACACACACACACACACACACACACACACACACACACACACACACACACACACACACACACACACACACACACACACACAAACAACTTGTCTTATTGCTTATAGATGCCTATTTCTTATTGCCTTATTGCTGTCTTATTGCTTATTGATGCCTATTCTTATTGCCTATTACTTATTGCTTGTTGCCTATTTGTACTATGTCGTAAATGGAGTCCACTGCACAAGAATTTCACACGTGGTACTTGTACCATGGAGTGACAATAAAAATCTTGAATCTTGAATCTTGAATCTTGAATCTTGAACAACAACAATTGAGACAATATATTGTGATATTGCTGTTTGACACATATTTTCAGACGACACCAAATAGCCTCAACAAGGTCTGTCTGAAGACATGTGTTTCTGACTCTGGCAAAGTGGGGGAAAAGAGAGTAGGCTCCAATTCAATCTCTGAACTATGTCTTTCACCAAATCACACACATTTGGGCTATTATAGGTGATATCCTTTTGATAAGTAATGTAATAATAACTAATGTCATGTTTTTTCACTTCCAGTAAACCTAGAATTGGGCCAAATACCATCATGTCGTCTAACTGATCACGGGCCACCAGAAATGTTTGCAAGGGATGCAGGTCTGTGGGCTGCAGTGTGAGAACCCCTGCTGTCAGGTCATGAGAATGTTATGGGAAACACCAATGCCCCAGTATGACATGTCAGGTTACAATGCTTGTGAAAGCTGCCTGCAGTAAACTGTTGGTTACATTTTAACTAAGCCTTTGTAAATGTCAGATCAACATGACATTATTTTATTAGGAATATATAACCCCTTGAGTTGAACCATCTCGCTTTTAAGGGGGTCCTTACACAAGAATACAATAAACACAATAAGACAAAACATTTAACAAAACAACATAAGACCAAGTGTGATGGAAAATAATCTGTATATAATCATAATAATCTGTATATATATATATATATATATATATATATATTATATATATATATATAATATATATATATATATAATATATATATATATATATGATACTGTATGAATAAATATCAGATAATAGGACATACAAAAACAGGAAATCAAGGCAGAGTATGAAAATTATTGCTATGTCATATACAACACACAGTATAATAGATCTATATAGGTGTCAAGTATTAACATGTTCATGACAGTGACAATCATTAAATTAATTAATATAATAATGATAATAATATAATAACAACTTTATTTATATAGCACCTTTCAAAACAACATTACAAAGTGCTTCACAAACAGAGGCAATTACCAGGAAGTGATCATATACAATGTCACAATTCAGTGCATAAAATAACGAATAAAAACCATCCAATAAAAGCAGATAAAAGGATAAAACATGCATAAAAAGAGCTGGTAAACGAAACAAAAACAATAATCAAGGAGATGCCAAACGATAACTAACGAACATGACGAGCAACACACACAACACATGGCCTCCTCGCGGGCCTCAGGGGCCAGGCATACAGTAGGTCCATTTGCTTACATACCTTTTGGCCCGAATTATAGGCACTTAGTTTAATTAGGCATTGCCCTAAGCTGGTTTCACAATGTGTACCAAGGGTGGGAGGATTTCATCACATTCTTCCAGCTACTCTGATGACATGGGTTTGGCAACACTTGCTAAAGAAAGCCACCTAGCCACGGTCACTTTCCAAGCACTACTACAGCCAATGGATTTGTGTTGTTATTCAACAGCCTATACTTAAGCAATATAGCATGAGAGCCAGTGTGTTGTGGCAAATATATCCCGCTGATCAGCTGTTATCCCACGAGGCCGCAGGCCGAGTGGGATAACTGCTGAGCAGCGGGATATATGCCACAACACACGCTGCTCGAGTGTTTTATAAAACGGTTTCCAAGTATGATAATATAATAATAATAATAATACTATAAGTCCGACTGGCATGTCATTCTGATAGAGTCAGTTGAAACACTACTGTAAGGCGGGACCGCAAGAACGTGCGGGTGATTTGATTGGATCGTTCTGGAGACTGAAGTTGACATTGGCCAATCCTGGCGCTTACTGAGAAGCTGAGAGCTTTCTGGAAAGCCCGACACGCAGCTCGAGCGCAGCGCTGCATTCTCAGCGCTTGCTGAGAAGCTGAGAGCTTTTCTGCAAAGCCCGACACCAACTAACGTTACGGGGTTAAATGCGGGGTTAAATGCGGGGTTAACAGCCTTTTTTTTGCAAAGAAGACATTAGCCCGCATCTATTCTTGTACAAAACATAATTTTCTGCGAAGTATTAGTAAAGTTATAAGCGAAGATCGATTCACAAGGATCTGACAGCTGTCTCCGCCATTTGTTTTTTCTACATTGTCATTTGAGGTAACCAAAGCCTTTTAGTAAGAGAGTTGCCATGGCAACTCAATAACCCATGGCCATGGGTTATTGGAGTGGGTTACTGGATTTATACAATGGCTGTGAACCAATCAGATTGCTTGATTTGAGAGAGCCGTTTTATAATGTGCATTATAGCTGGCAATATACTTTGTGCTCTTATCATTTTCCTTGAGAATTCTCATTGGTCCTTCTCAATTCAGTTTACATTTCAAATGTGTCAACTCTTCAACTTATTCTATTCTTTTTATACCGCCTGCTGGCGTGATGAG
This sequence comes from Poromitra crassiceps, assembly GCF_964638095.1. Taxonomy (NCBI): domain Eukaryota; kingdom Metazoa; phylum Chordata; class Actinopteri; order Beryciformes; family Melamphaidae; genus Poromitra; species Poromitra crassiceps. The sequence goes on from NC_139642.1 coordinate 12,514,910, forward strand.
TTTGTTGGAAAATCACAGTGATGTTCCTATACGGACTTACAGTTTGCACTATTATATATACAGTACATTTTTGGGGTAACTTTCTCCTGTGTCCAGGGTTCGAGTTATAACCTGAGAGCTATGGGGGTCCCCAAAATCTGCAGCGACTGGGAAGAAAATTGCAATTCCCCCCCTCCTCAAATTGTAGCCGTTTGAAGCCAGATTTATAATTTGAAATTAACATTAAGAGTAGACTGTTGTGATGTAGTCTTTGTCTTAACCATCAATATTTGTTCCTTTTCTCACTCAGCTCCATGTCACCACCTGCCGATATATAATGCCATGATATCATATTAGCATCTGATCAAATACAACAATTACATTTTTCAAAATTAGCTTACTCTGTCTGCAATGCATTTATAAATCAAAAACTAGGTGCTGTGAGATTCAAGATTCAAGATTCAAGTTTATTGAGTGTCCCAGAAGGGCAATTTGGTTTGCAGCGAGCGTAAACACAGAGACATAGGCACACATGATTAAAACAAAACATAAAAGCAAACACAAAGCAGCAGATTAAAATGCACAACAATTCAAAGTGCAAGTAAGAATACACACATACAAAGTGCAACTAAACAGGCATAAATAGTTTAAGGTGCAACAGTGAGGCCAAGAAAATTGCCCTGACAGACTCTCAGTGCAACACATTACAAGAGAGATGCTACAATGTATCATTGTATAATAAAACGCAATAAACCCATAAAACAAGAGACATTTCTGCAGGTTAAGATACATACCTCTATAAGGTAGGTTGTGTAACAAAATAACTGAAAGACTGAATGACTGAACAGCGAGTCTAAAGTCAACTGAACAGCAGCAACAGTAAAGTGCGTTATATTTTCGCCTCTGCAGCATTTCTAGCTCCAATGGAGATAGGCACAAAGGAGTTTTTATATCTGTTTTTCTTAGCCAGAGGGGCACGAAGGAGAAGGCCGGATGGAAACAGATTCATTGTCTGGGTTTTGTATTCTTTGGTGTTGGGGTTCCTTGTCTATTTATCCTAGCTGCCATGTACTGCTGTTTGTCCCAGCTGTGTCTGACATTTGTACCAGCTGACATCATCTCCCCATGGTATGAGTCCTGCTCCCCAGTCAGTCAGCCAGCATCCCATGTGTCAGAGATACACACACACACATACACACACACACACACACACACACGCACGCACGCACGCACGCACGCACGCACACACACACACACGCACGCACACACACACACGCACGCACGCACGCACGCACGCACGCACGCACACACACACACACAACACACACACACACACACACACACACACACACACACACTTACTTCCTTGAACTTGTGACCCAGCACGTGACCCTTTTGGTACTTTTTTGTGTGTTTGGTTCAGAGCACTTTCCTCCCACACTAAATCCCTGACATCAAGCACTGCACTTTGTCAGTTCATTCTGCTTCCGCTTCAGACGTTCCTCTTCTTTGACTGACACACACACACACACACACACACACACACACACACACACACACACACACACACACACACACACACACACACACACACACACACACACACACACACACACACACACACAATTGGACTTGCTGATCTTTCATTCATTTACCTTTATTTATTCAGGAAAGGTCAGTTGAGAGCGTAAGCCCTCTTTTACAATGACGCCCTGACATAATACAAATACACAAAAACATCACAATCAACACCAAGTATCAAAAGACACAAAGCCAATACAGTACGAATAATACAGTACGAATAATACAGAACGAATAATACAGAATAAATAATACAGAACAGCATTTCAGATACTAAAACAGGAACACTCAACTGATACTGTATCATCCAATAAAAGTTTAAACTGATTTAGTGAAACCAGTTGATTTAGTTTCAGTGATTTCTGCAACCTGTTCCACTTGTCTGGCGCATAAAAACTAAAAGCTAATTTCCCAAGTTCAGTATTAATGCTGGGGGTTTCAAGGGTTAGGTATTCCTGTGCACGTGTCCTATGTGAGAGTGATTTGAGTTTTAGAAGAGATGTAAGATATGAGGGTAGCTTATTGAGTAATGCCTTATAAACAAAGAGGAGGCAGTGGTGTTCCCTTCTAACACTCAGCGAGGGCCATCCTAATTTCTGATACAGTAAACAATGATGTGTTCTGAATTTATCCCCAGTTATAAACCTTAAGGCACTGTGATAGCAGGCATCAAGTGATTTTAATGCGGAAGGATCTCCTCCCTCTCATCAGAGTTATGCTAATTATTCATTCCCACTACTCCTTCGGCAAATGACTGACGGGAGAATGTCCACCATCTAAATGTATCTGTCATTTAAGCAGTAAAAACAGCCAGTCACATGACACAGCCAGTCACATGACACAACCAGTCACATGACACAACCAGTCACATGACACAGCCAGTCACATGACACAGCCAGTCACATGACACATTCTTTCAAGTCTATAATCTGAACAGCATCTCTTATGCTCAGTAGCCTATAGTCATGTGCAGACATCATGAGGGCTTTTCTCTCATAAGGCCATGCATGCCGTGTTACTTCTGTATTTTTATTTTGAAAGCTGTGGGAAAAGCGCGGTTTTGAAAGTGCTTTTTCACTTCTCTTTCAAATTAAAGACTGACATAAAAATACCTCCATAGCCACATACAGTAGCTGCTTCCTACAGTACTGTATGTTCACATGGCCATGTGGGAAAATGATTCAAGATGCACTCATCCACACATTGTCAAATCCATAGGTCTGTACTGTAAGCATGGGATGTAAGTTACAGCTTGTAACAGACATTGGTGATCTACATACGAATCAAAAATAACTGAATTATAATGTATGGTGTCATGTAAGGACAGGGAAGCTATCAAAGAGTTGTTTTATTATAGGGACGCTCCGACGGTATTCAACCAGTTTTGTATGCGTACTCAGGCCTGTAGCTACCATTGAGGACACCTCAATGTTGTGTGTAGGAAAGTGTGAGTTTCCTTTTAGTTTGATTTTGTTTATTGTTTTGGTAGTGCTCTACTCTGAACTACAAAAACAAATAAACCTGCTGCATTGAGAACTTTGATCATGGTCTAGCTTCTGGTCTTTGGGAGTGGGAAGAGTGGGGGCACCAACATGTTATCCCTGGTTTTCCCTTATGCCAGGGCCGTAACACATGTGACCTGTATGCAGAATATAAATTATATTATATGGGGAGACATTTATTTTTTGTATCATTTTAAAGCAACAGCACAGTAAAGAGGATATTAATCTAACATGATGTCTGTAGTTCTTTATAGTTTTGCTCTCAAAGTGCACCAGATTGAAGCATTTTACTTTAAAATGGAGAAAATCTTCAATCCGGGGGGGCACAGCCCCCCCTGGGCACCCCAAGCCGCGCTAAAACGACCTCGGTATTTCTCAAACCCTGGCTACGGCCCGGGCCTGTGCGTACTATGTCAATATTGTTAACACATGGACACAGGTTAGCTTGCCTGCCTCTATTTTGCCTCCGCTGAGATGCCTGCGTTCTGAATATGGCAGAATGAGTGGACCGCTGACGTCAGAGGTCCACGGACAAACTACAGTCTCTTGAGAGTTGAGAACATACAGGGTGCGGCGCGCGCGTCAGGGAGCGGGGACGAGCCTCACGGTAGCACCGCAGCCCCGCTGTGAGCTGACAGACAGAGAGGAGAGGAGTTGCTGCTAAGCTAAGCTAACGTTACTTAGCTTCGTCAGTCCACGTTCCAGTTCATCTCAGTGCTGCTTCCAGACAAAATCACATCTCGATACATCACGATGGATAACTAATGTCTTGAGTTTCTTGGCTGAGTCGGATATATACAGCCTTTACGAGCCAGAAGAGATGCAACAGAGGCTGAGCCCCCCCTCTATGACATCACTGATCAGTCTTGTCATAATGCCTCCTTGTGTGTGTGTGTGTGTGTGTGTATGTGTGTGTGCGCACGCACGCGCGTGCGCCCAATTATGATATCACTGATCACATCATCAGTGTGTGTGTGTGTGTGTGTGTCCCTCCCTATCAGTGATGTCATACATAGGGCCTATGACATCAGTGATCAGTGATTGTCACAATTTGCCTCCTTGTCTGTGTGTGTGTGTGTGTGTGTGTGTGTGTGTGTGTGTGAGAGAGATGTGCTGTGCGACCAACTGAAAAAGTAGTTTTTCTTTTATTGAAGAAAGACTATAAAAATACATTACAACCTATTTGTGAGGCATATTGTCACAAAGCACTTTGCAGAAATGATTGTATAATAAAAATTGAGTTTTCACAAATGACTGTGATGATGCCAAAAGAAAATAATCAGCTGTTAACTGTTTACTTATTGATGCATATTTAAACATGGCCTCCCCTGAAAAGGATGTGGGGGTGGGGGGGGGGGGGGGGGGGAGTCAAATGCTCCAGAAAAAGTCAAGAAACCTGTGGTTCAATGATACTGGTTATCACATTTGTTGATGATAATTATGGTATTTATTTAAATTATTATCTGTATGAGAATCTAAGCTTATTTTACCATTTTAATGTGTTGAATCAAGGTTGCAAGAGATGTGAGCCAATAAAGCATGAATACAATGAAATGGTTTGGTGTTGGTTGCTCTTGGTGGTTTTGGTTAGGCTATGTTACTGTGGTAGACTCTGCTGTAACAAAGGAGGAGGTGGTAGGGAAAAAGTAGATTTAATTTATTTTGTCAAAAAATCAGCCTCCTCAGTGCTCCTGAACCCGACTACAGGCTGTATGAAGCAAGTACAACACATTCAGGATGGTAGTAGAGTTACTACTATAGTAACTCTTAACTTTTGGCATGTTTAGTGTCTGACAGACACTATCCTTTAGTTAGGACCTAAAGGATCCCCCCTCCCCCCTTTCCTCTGCTCCACCTGTCTGCATTAGTGCACTCCCCAGCAGAGCCCGTATCAGGCTAGATGAGATTCTGGAGCGTGGGATGCAGGGCTGTCAAAATAGCCACAAAATCATATTCGAATATTCCCTCTAAACAAAACATATTCGTTTGAATATATTGTAGCGTTTCAGGTAATCCAGGTATTACCTGTAATGTGATGTACAAGAGAAGTGTCTAGATTGTAGCTAGGAACTAATGTATGTGGGTGTGTTCCTAGGGGAAAGGGGGTATATATGACCAGCGGCCGCAGGCCGGATGTCAGTCTAGCTATGGAGCGAGCTGAGACGGTTGCTGTCTGTAGAGCTATCTGTGTGAAGCTAGCTGCTAGGAGCTAAAGAAGCCTGTGAATAAAGAACCTGTACCAACTACAACTCTCCGTTCCTTGGCGTATCACCGATACGTTACATTGGTGTCAGAAGTGAAGCGGTAACGCCTGATTTCGGTCGAGAGGGGAGAGAGTGAGGAGGAACGGCGGAGAAAAGTTGGAGATCAAAGGCTCGAGCGACCTAGCGGTAGCGAGCTAGCTGTGTGAGCTAGCTGCTACGAGCGCCACGTGTGATGGTGCGATTAGAAGAATGCCTGTCGGCGAACGGGAGAAAAGAGGGGCTGACGACAGAGATCAGCTCGATGCTGGCGGGCATGGAGGCCCGTGTGTTGAAAGAAGTCAGACGGCTGGTGGAAGAAACTCCTGCCTGGGCAGTAGAGGTGATGCGGACGCTGCGAGAAGTCATGCAGCGGGTGGATTTGATGAGCGCAGAGGGAGCGCAGTGTGGAGAACGGCCGGAGGAACCACAAAATAGACTGTGTTGGAGCTGTGGAGAACCGGGCCATGTGGCGAGGTGGTGCCGAGGCGGACCCGGGAGACGGACCGGGTATGCGGGACAACGACATGGACAGCAGGGAGCCTGCTGGGCATGCGGCGCGATCGGACATTTAGCCAGAGAATGTCAAGAAGCAGGCGGCGGACAGGTGAGACTTTGTTGGACGTGCAGGTCGCCTGAACATTTAGCTAGAGACTGCACTAAGAGTGCGAACGCTGGAAGAGACACACAGCCGGGGGAGCAGCCGGAGCAACAGTCAGAGGAGCAGCGGAGTAGCGGAGCAGGGGAGCAGCCTGAGCTACAAGCAGCGGAGCAACGGGGCAGTACAGAGCCGATTGTTCTGGGCAGGAGAGTGACTGTTGAGCCGGCCCAGGCTAGCTGCTCTGCATACCAGCCGGTAGAGGGGGACATCATCATCAGCGACGAGACCATCAGGAGAGCGGGGATCGTTTTGAACAGCCAGAGGGAAGTGAGCGACATCATCTGCAGAGCTGTTACAGTCGGGGGAGCGGCACTCGTGTCCCCGGGGGAGCGAGAGGGGTCAAGGCCGGAGGAGACGGCCCAACCAAGCCGCTACACAGCCCCCACGGCTGCACTGCAGAAAGCCGAGGTGGAGATCGACGCCGATGGTGTTCGCCCTGCTGTCCTCAACACGCCGCCCCCTGGGGGAGCGGGACGGGAGGACGAGCGAGTGCAAGAGGTGGAGCAGACAGACGAAGACAGGGCCATCTGGGAGGTCGACGGGCATGAGCGGAGACGCAGACAGATGGAGGATGCGGATATCGGTCCGGTGTATGCGTGGGTGGCGGCCGGACGCCGGCCCCCTGTGGAGGAGATTCACATGTTTTCCGGTGCCACGAAAGGACTGTGGAACATGTTTTCGGACCTGAAACTGGGTGGAGCTGGGGTTTTAGAGAGAAAGGGGCACGGGAAAAGCGGGACCCAGTGGGTTGTACCCGGTTGCCTGCGAGAATTGGCACTGAAGTGGATGCACAAGGGCCCATACGGTGATCGTGGGCCCGAAGAGACACTCAGCCTCATCCGTGGACATTTCTACTGGGGCAAACAAAAGGAGGACGTGCGGAGATACTGCAGGGAGTGTGAGGTTTGTGGGTCACAGAGGGGGGACCGAAAAGAGTTACACTGCAGAGGACTAACCCCACTGGGGGTTGAGCGGGACTAGCGTTCTTCGGGTGGGACAGAAGCTGTAGAAGGGGGGATGGAAATAGTGGTTGAAGTGAAGTGGGATAATGTGAGTAAGAAAAAAGGTTTAAAGGAAGGTAATGGAAAAAGAATGATGTAAATGTTGGGGTTATTATCGAACTGAAATGATATGTGGGTTGAATTTAAATGAATAAGGAAAGAGGGAAAACGTAAATGGGTTATTGAGTTGAATGTAAATGTATGAAAAAAAGAAAAGGGCTATTGGAATGGGAAAAGAGGAAGAAATGAAAAGAAATGCAAATGGTGGTGGTGGAACGAAAATTAAGAAGTGGTGAAATAAGAAGAGACAAATTGGGGGAATACAAAAAGTGTTGGGGATGAAAATGTGTTTGGTACAGGGGGATATGTGTGGGTTGTGGGTGTTAACGTGGGCGTTAACAAATGTTGGGTGAGGAGTATGTAGCGTTTCAGGTAATCCAGGTATTACCTGTAATGTGATGTACAAGAGAAGTGTCTAGATTGTAGCTAGGAACTAATGTATGTGGGTGTGTTCCTAGGGGAAAGGGGGTATATATGACCAGCGGCCGCAGGCCGGATGTCAGTCTAGCTATGGAGCGAGCTGAGACGGTTGCTGTCTGTAGAGCTAGCTGTGTGAAGCTAGCTGCTAGGAGCTAAAGAAGCCTGTGAATAAAGAACCTGTACCAACTACAACTCTCCGTTCCTTGGCGTATCACCGATACGTTACAATATTAAAATACTAAAATAAATAAAAATTGCGTGCGTGGCAAACCAATACAACCAGAGAGCTTATATAACTACTTGGTATATTTATTTGAACATAAACTTTTTTTTATTTCAACATAAACATTGTTTCCCCCCCATATTTATTGAGTCAGTAATACAGTAGTAGCCTACACTTTTGTACTGTTTTTAATACCAGAAATGATTATTATAGACAAATAGACACAGCTTCTCCTTATATTGGTTTTTAGTGCATTTACTGCATCATGGAAGCTATTGAACTAAAACAGGAATTTTCCACAAAAATATTAATATAAAATACAAGAAGCACTAAAATCGACAAACAAGTTAGAGCTACGTTACGTCAATAGCTACAGAGAATACATTTGCCATTACCGTTATGTTACATTACATGGAAGGTTATACACGGGAAGATTACTGGAACAATTTCATTACACACAACAAAATGTCACAACCTTTCATAAACTTTCAAGGATTTGAACAATTCCATGAGTTTTACAGGCCTGGAAAAACAAGATTTTGAAATCCCGTGACTTTTCCAGGTTTTCCATGGCCGTGGGAACCCTGAGTTAAATGTTTCTCTCTTCATGTCTCCTTTACAACTAAAACCTTTACCACAGACTGAGCAATTCAATTGTTTATCTCCTGTGTGGACTATCATGTGTGTCTTCAAGTTTACTTCATGACCAAAACATTTACCAGACTGAGCAATTAAATTGTTTATCTCCTGTGTGGACTACCATGTGTCTCTTCAAGTCTCCTTTATGACTAAAACCTTTATCACAGACTGAGCAATTCAATTGTTTATCTCCTGTGTGGACTATCATGTGTCTCTTCAAGTCTCCTTTATGACTAAAACCTTTACCACAGGCTGAGCAATTAAATTGTTTATCTCCTGTGTGGACTATCATGTGTCTTCAAGTTTCCTTTCTGACCAAAACCTTTACCACAGACTGAGCAATTCAATTGTTTACTCTCTTGTGTGGACTACCATGTGTCTCTTCAAGGTTCCTTTCAGACCAAAACCTTTACCACAGACTGAGCAAATACATTGTTTGTAACCTGTGTGGACTATCATGTGTGTGTTCAAGTGTCCTTTATGACTAAAACCTTTACCACAGACTGAGCAATTAAATTGTTTATCTCCTGTGTGGACTATCATGTGTGTCTTCAAGTGTCCTTTCCGACCATAACTTTTACCACAGAGTGAGCAATTAAATTGTTTATCTCCTGTGTGGACTATCATGTGTGTCTTCAAGTCTGCTTTACGACCAAAACCTTTACCACAGACTGAGCAATTAAATTGTTTATCTCCTGTGTGGACTACCATGTGTCTCTTCAAGTCTGCTTTACAACCAAAACCTTTACCACAGACTGAGCAATTAAATTGTTTATCTCCTGTGTGGACTACCATGTGTATCTTCAAGTTTCCTTTATGACTAAAACCTTTACCACAGACTGAGCAATTAAATTGTTTATCTCCTGTGTGGACTATCATGTGTGTCTTCAAGGATCCTTTCTGACCAAAACTTTTACCACAGACTGAGCAATTCAATTGTTTATCTCCTGTGTGGACTATCATGTGTCTCTTCAAGTTTCCTTTCTGACCAAAACTTTTACCACAGACTGAGCAATTAAATTGTTTATCTCCTGTGTGGACTATCATGTGTTTCTTCAAGTCTGCTTTACGAGCAAAACTTTTACTACAGAGTGAGCAATTAAATTGTTTATCTCCTGTGTGGACTACCATGTGTGTCTTCAAGTCTGCTTTACGAGCAAAACTTTTACTACAGAGTGAGCAATTAAATTGTTTGTGGACTATCATGTGTCTCTTCAAGTCTGCTTTATGACCAAAACCTTTACCACAGACTGAGCAATTAAATTGTTTATCTCCTGTGTGGACTATCATGTGTGTCTTCAAGGATCCTTTCTGACCAAAACCTTTACCACAGACTGAGCAATTAAATTGTTTATCTCCTGTGTGGACTACCATGTGTGTCTTCAAGTTTCCTTTCTGACCAAAACGTTTACCACAGAGTGAACAATTAAATTGTTTATCTCCTGTGTGGACTATCATGTGTGTCTTCAAGGATCCTTTCTGACCAAAACTTTTACCACAGACTGAGCAAATAAATTGTTTGTCACCTGTGTGGACTATCATGTGTGTCTTCAAGTATGCTTCATTAGCAAATCTTTTACCACAAACTGAGCAGCTGAAGTGTTTCTTCCTTGGAACTTCACTGTTTTTCTGTGGGCCTAAACCTGACTGAAGTTCACTAGTTTCCACCCATTCATCATTATTGTCTTCAGTCTCAGAAGAGTCTGAAGTCTTGTCATCACTAGTTGGTTGTGAATTACTAGCTAGATGTAAGTATATAAAGTTCCTGGCTGGTTCTGATACTCCACAGTCCTCTCCACCAGCTTCTGTTTTCATCTGTTCAGTTGAGCTGCTGGCTACAGGCTCTGCCTCTCTGTTCTCTTCAGTTTGGCTTTGATGAAGCTGTGAGGACTGAGGTTTCTCTTCCTCCTCTTCACTCTTCACAGGGACAACAGAGAATGGGAACATGGTGATATCAGCCTCTTCCAGCCGTTGAAGCTGCTCTCCCTCCCTCCTGATCCAGAGTTCCCCCTGTTCCTCTTTAATGTCTGGGGGCTCTGGTCCCTCCTGAAGCTGCTCTCCCTCCCTCCTGATCCAGAGTTCCTCCTGTTCCTCTTTAATGTGTGGAGGCTCTGGTCCCTCCTGACTGATCCAGAGTTCCTCCTGTTCCTCTTTAATGTCTGGGGGCTCTGGTCCCTCCTGAAGCTGCTCTCCCTCCTGACTGGTCCGGGGTTCCTCTTTAATGTGTGGAGGCTCTGGGTCCTCGTGGTCGAGACTGGGGCTCCACTCCTGCTGCTCAGCGGGAACTAACAGCTGCTGGAGGTCTGGAGGCAAGGCTTCTCTGTGTAACCGCACAGCGTCCAGCAGTTTATCTTCATCATCACCCGCAGTTAGGTGCTGCCTCACCACAGCTCTTAGGTTCTGGACTTTAGACATTTTAATTTTCACAGAGTGACAGGAACGTTTCCTCCTGAACTTTACTGACAAACTTCCTTCAAAGCTCCAATAGCTTCACAGCTAACGTTAGCTTCACAGCTAAACCATTCATCCGAGTCCAGTGATTCTTCTTCCTCTGATCAACGGAGCCCTGGTTCCACTTCATATATTCGTGATAATATCGTCCGCACATACGAGTCTTCTGTTTGTAAATTAAACTTCTTAAAGTATTATAAACGGGAAATAGGCTAGTATGATACTGCTAGTGCTAACGTGTTGTTACAAGAACGTTTGCATGATGGCCGCTTCAACACGTCCCCCAATACCCAGAATGCCTTGCGGTAAGAAATGCGAGCGGCGTCGGGGGGAGGGAGGTGATGGGGGAGGGGCGTAGTGAGAACCTGGTGAGAACACAACAAAACTACTGACTACGCACAGTAGGAGTGTGTGTGTGTGTGTGTGTGTGTGTGTAACTGGCCCTTGGCTTGTGTAAACAGGAGGCAGAGAGTCTCAAACTGATGCTCCACGGTTTATTGGATCTTACTTCACACCGTAGTGGACACCGTGAAAACTATAAAACATACAATACAAAAATCAACATATAGTTCCCACATCGAATTAAACGGTACAACAATTTATTAAGCTAGTTAAAATCACTATCAAAATACACAATTTATTTAGCTAAAATTTGACTACTAAAACAAATGTATTAAGGGCACAAGTAGGGCTAGTTTACATGCTGACAAACTGAATTCAATACATTGTCTACAAAACTAGGCCAACATACTTTACATTAAATTCATACACAAGAATAACAAATTCAGACAAATCAATACATCTCAATGAATCTTTGCCAAACCACTTGACCAAAACAAATGAAGTACATTCACACTTACAATATATTGTGGCCTGCTGATATCAAACAAATTGATCGAGCATACCTCATTCCGCTCACCAAGGGTGTTAATCGAGGGTTTGCTGATGCATCTTGGACATCATATTGGCACACTGACAAATTAAACAGTAAATGTCAACATCAAACATGAAACAAACAACATAACTGCAATCAAACTTCAAATTAGCTATAGCCTACTCCACATACCTCCAAGGATTTACATTTTGTTTCTTTCTGGTCTTCCTTCTAGTATGTTTGTCTCTCAAACTCATGTGCTCTCTTTTGCCATCACCACACTAATGAGGCCACCCAAAACAGGTGGTGATGTAGGCCTATAGAAAACAGGGTTTCCCAGTCACCTGACATGACATAAAGGGCAATACTATACCCCTTGTCGGCCATTTTGTGGAGTTTTACAGGTAAATATGTTAACAAAATAACTCTTTATAATGTGAAAGTACAAATTACAAAAAGGGAACCAAAATCAAACAATAGGAGTTTAGCGGGCAGTTACACTCCCCCCAAATCCCAATATGAACAACCTCAGCTAATTAGTCATATGGGATTTCCAGACATGTCTGACCGCTTTAAGGTTTAATCAATCTGAGGGGACAGTGTGCTGTGTTGTAGCGTGTTGTATGGCTACTGTCGGAAACCTCAATCCTGTCTTATCTCCTGATCTAGAAAAACAAATACATAACACAGATGATATACGCCTAGAAATAGAAGTGGACAAACTTTAATAGAAATCAGTTAACTATTGTGGAGAAAATAGACAAAGTGTATCTAAATATCAAAAACCTCAACGACAACACTCTCCTTGGCAGTCCACTAGGTGAGGGATGGAGAAAGCCTTTCCCTCTGCCACTCTATTCACCTTTCTGAAATCAGAAGACCTCCACAGATTGTGAGTCAGTTTACTGACTCCAATAAGCCAGATCCAGTCCAGCACTTCTTGCCTCCATGGTTTCTTACGTGGAGGGAAGCAGTGCAGGTTCTCTTTCTTAAACTCTGCAAAGGTCTTGTTGGGCAGTCTAGTGCTTTCTGTCTTGGGAGGAAAATGTGCCACTTCTGACCCTTTACTTTCCTGAGGTAACACACTCACTGCACAAACCACTGCCTCAGACTTTGAGACTAAGCCTAGAGCACCTGCGTTGAAAACACACTGCACTGCTTTCTGCTCCTTCTCTAGGTTGAGCTCCACAGCCCCCACTGCAGTTTCAGACTGCTGATCGTCTACCTTGTCTGTAGTGCTAGACTTTCCTCTTAACTTAAAACTGTCAGAATGACTCCGAGTCTCTAGCTGAAGTTCTTCAGCCTGTTCATCTAGTAGTTTAGGTGGACCAAGCTCCTTGTGTCCAACTACACACTCAACCGAACTAAAATCTACAGCCTCTGTCACCACAGGTAAGGGTTGAAAAGAGACACCTGCAAAGGCCCTTCCTGACTCACCTACGGACTTAGGCTTCACAACCCGGACCAGAGTGCAGCCCATCTCCTGATTGGCCTCAGACTCTTGCTGTCCTACTGCTTCACCTACCTGACCGGACACTGTTGACCGAGTGATGACAGCTTCGGCCTGCCCACTAGAGGGCTCTTCTATCTTCTCAGCCTGTCTTTCCTCAACTTGGTCACTGCAGTCCTTGTGGACAATTTCCTTTCGTTTAGTCACAAGGGCTACAGCCTCCTCGGTCAGGGCTGTACATGCCTCCATTTTCGCCACGATATCCGGAGTGCCAGCCTGGTTCCGTAAAATGGACTCGTACTCAAGATCTACTATGTCATGTGTGGTGCAAATGTCATGTTCGATTTTAACAAGATCATCTGGAGAACAGTAGGCTCTCAACTTTGTCCTGCTCTCTCTTGCTGCCTGTTTCCAGGAGTCATACGCCTTATAAAATGCTAGTTTGTGCCTTTTGGCCTTCTGATACTCCATATCTCGACCCTTCTCCGTCAATGTTCTTGGCTTGTACCTGTGTGTGTCGAGGGGTTTGCTTGTTCCCTCTGCATATGTCACAGGGCAGAGAACTCCCTATGGTTTTGATTTATTTATTTTGGTTTATTTCTATTAGATGTGTCCTTATTATTAATTTAGATGTGGCATTTATATTGCATATTTGTTTTGCCTTAATACATTGTGTTTTAATTTGCATGTTTCAACTTGGTTTGCATTTGGAGTGTTTTTGGGAGTTTCTGCCTGGACTTGATTGCTGAAACTACAGACACCTGGGGCAGGGGAATGGACACGGGAGCCAATGGGCGAGCAGAGCGGAGCAGCATTTCCCCTTTATTAGGAAAATGCAAAGGACTGGAGGGGAGAGCGAGCCACAGCAGACAGAGCCAGCCAGCAGCCGACCGAGACAGCCACGTCCCCGCCAACAGCCGACCGAGACAGCCACGTCCCGCCACTGTGACCCAGGACCCCGGCCGAGGAGGAGCAAGCAGCCGACACACTATAACCCAGGCCGGATTGCCATTCTGGACGAGGCTGGAGCCTGGTCCAGGGCAGTGTGAGTAGCTCACGATTGTTATAGTGATTGTCGGTCTAGCCGGGAGTTCCTGAAATAGAACAACAGTTACGTTAATTTGCAAGCACAGTATTATAGTGCTACTGCTGTAGGACCGCGACAACACGTACTCGCCAGCCTTTTGTCTTATAGACGCCACCTCCGAGGGAGTGGACGGCGGAGCCGAGACAGGACGGAGCGGAGCCAGAGCGCAGTGGGAAGGACTGCCTGAACGTTGGTGCGGCGCTGTTGGGCGGCTGACTGGGACCATCGAACACACGGGACTCTATCTGGACTTTTTAGTTGTACATTTTTATTCCATTTTTATTCCCTGTATTTTAGTTGGCTTTTAAAGCCCCTAACCCCATTTTTACCCCTTGTTTGAAATGCCCAGGTTTTAACACCTATTTATATTGTAGAAAATAAAAGGCATTTATTTTGGGTACAGCTGTTTCCGTCTCTGTCCTTGGGTCTAGTTACACTGCTCTCCCTTGTATACAAAGAACCTACCTGGTACATTTGGGTCCACCTTTTATAGAGTTCCTAGGCTCTATTCAAACAAACCTAGGTGGCGTTGTCAGGCACCACCACTAAGTCAAGCCATTACATTTGGCGTTGGTCGGCAGGATACGAGTTGGGAGCAGTGTTTTTTAACCCAAGACTAGAACAATGATGATGCCAGTTTACCCCGGTGCACCTTGGATGCCCAAGTTTAAAGGCCCAGACAGTGATGTTAAATATGGCGAATGGAAAGAACAAATTCAGGGTTTTATAAATGCCCAGGAATTGGTAGAGGCGAGAAAAGTTGATATAATAACGGGTGCCTTAGCTGGGGAAGCAAAGCGGCAAGTTGGTGTATTGGGAGCGGAGGAGCGTGACACGGCCCGCAAAATTTTTACACATTTAAATTCCCTGTATGGCGATAACACCCCTGTTGCAGTATTGAGAACACAATTTTTTGGCTGTATGCAGAAGCCAGATGAGTCACTGAAATCATTCACCCTGCGGCTGAGGGAAATGTATTGCAGGCTACAGCGACGCAGCCCCGACGACTCTCCCTCCGAGGCCAACCTGAAAGAACAGATGCTGCTGGGGTTGCGAGAGGGGCCGCTGTCTCAGTCGCTGAGAGCCTATGTGCGTCGCAACCCAGAGGAGGAGTTTGCTGCAGTACACCGGGAGGCCTTACTGCTTGAAGAGGAACAGGGTGGACATCGAGGATTGGAAGCTACCTGCTTTGCAATGGGTGAGTCTACACACACTAAAACATCATGTGGACCTGACTGGAAAGAGGCTCTGAAAAGGGAAATTATGAACGATGTAAAGGAACAGATGAAAGGGCTTGCACAGGAAGTCATCAATGAAATTAAACCCCTCTTGCAACATACAGCTGACGCCCCTCCCCACCACCATCATCCAAGGTTTGCGCCAAGACATCCTAGTTACACTAGTAACACCTGGACTAGTGATGGTAAACCCATATGTAGACGCTGTAACCAGGCTGGACATATGGCTAGGTTTTGCCGGGGCACTGCAAACTCACAGCCGCAGTTAAACTAAATGTCCCTGCTGCTGAGGTCCAGGCAGTGGGGTTGGCCGGCGAGGCAAATAACCAAGGGCCCACCACACCATTCATCGGACAATGCCCAACAATAGAAGTTTCTATAGAGGGAGTAAAATTGGCTGGGTTGCTCGACACAGGCTCCCAGGTGACTTTAATACAGCAAACACTAATGGACACATACTTCTCCCAAGTCGACAAAGGTGGCGCCCCCTTGGTGTTTAACCTAAAAGCTGCAAATGGCCTCAGCATACCATATTCAGGGTACGCCATCATGGACTTTGACGTTGACGGGGTTAAAATCCCACAGAAAGGAGTTGTGATCGTGAAAGATGATTGTTCCACCCATCCTCTAATTTTAGGCATGAATGTCATTGGTGCATGTTGGGATGCTGTTTTTAAACATGAGAAACCAGTTTCATCTCCCCAGCATTGGAGGTCTAGACGGGCCTGGAAGGAGGCTTTTGCTGTCTGCCGGAGGACCATTGCCACCACAGCTGAAGATGGGTTTCTAGGCTACATCCGCCCCACCAGCCGGAGAAAGGTTCAGGTACCCCCAAACAGTGAGATCCTAGTGTGGGGCCGAGCCTGCAGAGGGCCTGGGGGGGCAGATTATTCTGCATTGGTGGAGGCTCTGCCAGAGGAAGAAACCTGGGGGGTGGCTAGGACTGTGGCTGTGGTGAAAGGGGGAAGGGTCCCGGTCAGAGTGTGCAATCCTCATCCCTATGCAGTTTCCATAGGACGCTACGACAAACTGGGCCGCTTATACCAAGTGGATGAGGCTGACGTCCAGGGGGCCCACGACCTTAGCCTGACCATGGACACGGATGGTGTTATTGAAGTGGGCGTGGTGGAAATCACGGACGCAGGGACGGGGAAGGAAGACGGCCCCAATGAAGAGGTGAGGAAACTAATGGGCCGCACCAATCTAACCCAACCACAACAGATGGAGCTACAGGCCTTGCTGGAGAAGTGGACAAAGGTGTTTGCGGCTGACGATGAGGATTTTGGGAGAACAGACCTGGTCCAGCACACCATCCACACAGGCGATGCAGCTCCTATCAAGGAGAGACACCGACCGTTGCCACCGCTGATGTATAAGGAGATAAAGACTTTGCTGGCAGGTATGTTGGAGAAGGGGGTTATTCGAGAGAGCTGTAGTCCCTGGGCGGCTCCCATAGTATTGGTGAGGAAGAAAGATGGCAGCTGGCGTTTTTGCGTCGATTATAGAAAACTCAATGCAGTTACTCATAAGGACGCTTTTCCCCTGCCTAGGATTGAAGAGACACTGACATGCTTAAGTAAATCTGAATGGTTCTCCACACTCGATCTTGCCAGTGGTTACTGGCAAGTAGAGATGGATCAGAGGGATAGAGAGAAGACGGCATTTACCACTCCTGTGGGACTCTTTGAATTTGAACGCATGCCCTTTGGGCTGTGTAATGCCCCCGCAACATTTCAGCGTTTAATGCAGCACTGTTTAAACGGCCAGATAGCAGATTCCCTTCTAGTATACCTCGATGACATCATCATATACTCACCTGATTTCTCCTCCCACTTGCAGCATTTGGAGGAGGTTTTCCAGAGACTTTGGCGACACGGGCTGAAGCTCAGGCTGGATAAATGTCACCTGTTTCAACACCAGGTGAAATTTCTCGGACATGTGGTTGACAAGACTGGGGTAAGACCAGACCCCGAGAAAATCTCCGCTGTCAAAGACTGGCCCATTCCTACCACTGTACGTCAGGTAAAGGCTTTTCTGGGCCTGGCCGGCTATTATAGACGTTTTGTACCTGGATTTGCTAAACTGGCCCGCCCTCTGAATGCCCTGACAACCGGTGTGCCAACCAGTAAAAGATCCGCGACGGTGAAGGTGAAATGGTCCCCTGATTCTCAGACTTCATTTGAACAGTTAAAGGCTGCCCTGACACAAACTCCTGTTTTGGCCTATGCCGATTTCGCCCTGCCTTTTGTAGTATACACTGACGCCAGTAATCAGGGCCTTGGAGCAGTTCTGGCTCAAGTGCAGGAGGGCCGTGAACATGTGATAGCCTACGCCAGCAGAAGCCTGCATCCTACAGAAAGAAATGATGCTAACTATAGCTCATTTAAATTGGAGCTTTTGGCTTTAAAGTGGGCTATAACTGAGAAATTCAAGGACTATTTAACAGGGACCAAATTCACTGTCTACACTGACAATAACCCGGTGGCGCATTTACAAACAGCCCGGCTGGGGGCAGTCGAACAGCGATGGGTCGCACAGATGGCCTCTTTCGACTTTGAGGTAAAATATCGGGCTGGTAAAGAAAATATCAATGCTGACGTCCTTTCTAGGAATCCCATATGCCCTCCCACAGGAACAGAGGCCAATTGCCAGGTGGCCCAGGTGACTGGCACAGCAGCTCCGACCCCTCAAGCCCATCTACCAGAGCCCGAACTGCATATGGAGGGCTGGAAAAATCTGCAGGAGGGCGATGTGGCCATTCAGCTCGTCAAGAGGTATGTGGGAGAGGGAGCATTACCCAGTGGGCCAATACGACAGGCTATGCCTCTAGGGGCCCGTAAACTGTTGCAGCAGTTCAAGAAGCTTCAGCTCAGTCGGGGTGTGTTGTGTAGGAAAGTGATTGACTCAAACACCCAAGAGATGCGTCTCCAAGTTGTCTGCCCTACAGCTAAGTGCCAGGAGGTCTGGAAGAAGTACCATGAAGCGACAGCCCATGCAGGAGTCGAGAGGACCCTCTCCCGGATCCGGCAGTTCTTCTACTGGCCCAGCATGGAGGGAGAGGTGCGTCAGTTTCACCTGGGTTGTGTCGCTTGTAGCCTGCAGAATAGAGGTGAGCCTAAGGCCCCGCTGCATCCCATCACAGTGTCCTACCCCCTTGAAGTTTTAGGTTTAGACTTCCTTTCACTTGGTAGACACACTGACCGATATCAAAATATCCTGGTGATGACAGACCTATTCACACGTTATGCCTGGGCAGTTCCTACTAAAGACCAGACGGCCCCAACAACAGTGCAGGCCCTATGGTCACACGTAATCCAACCATTCGGCTGCCCAGCCAGGTTACACTCCGACAGAGGTGCGAACTTTGAGTCAGCTCTAATGTATCAACTATGTGAGCGTTATGGCATAACCAAGAGTAGGACAACCCCTTACCATCCGGCTGGCAATGGTAGTGTCGAGCGGATGAATCAAACACTGCTTAACATGCTCAGATCCCTAGAAGCAGAAAAACAACACCGTTGGTCAGAATATCTACCAGAGTTGCTGCAGGCATACAACAACACTTCCCATAGTGCAACAGGTTATGCCCCCTCCTTTTTAATGTTTGGTCGACACTTGAGGCAGCCAGTAGACATGGGATTAGGTGTGGGCCCACAACAGCCATGCTTGGACACAGGGGGGTGGGTGCGGGACCACCATCAGAAGCTTTCTTATGCCTATGGGCTAGCTAGACTCCAGATGGCCAAATCTGCAGCCCACAACAAACAGGTCTATGACCAGAAGGCTCACGCCTTGCCTTTGGCATCAGGTGAAAGGGTATGGGTAAAGGACAGGAACAGACAGGGCCAGGGTAAGCTACACCCAGGCTGGAACCCAGAACCTTATGTTGTGCTTGGACAGGTGGGTGACACTGGTGTTGTGTACTGTATAAGGTACAACCAGAGAAAGGCGGTCGTGAGAAGACACTACACAGGAACGCTCTGAAGCTCTGTATTGCCCCTGTAGCTGGAACCCCCCAGCAGACCTTGGGAGTAGACCCAGGGGCAGGGACGGAAACAGAACCCCCATTTTATTTTTTTTGGCCTACCCCTCCACATCCACCCGGTGTGGAGGAACCTAGACGTTCTACTCGAGCCAACAGAGGGCAACCCCCCAACCGGTATAGGCCGGATGACAGTTGAGGTGTCAGGGACTGCCACCCTTTAACTAGGGGGGGATGTCACAGGGCAGAGAACTCCCTATGGTTTTGATTTATTTATTTTGGTTTATTTCTATTAGATGTGTCCTTATTATTAATTTAGATGTGGCATTTATATTGCATATTTGTTTTGCCTTAATACATTGTGTTTTAATTTGCATGTTTCAACTTGGTTTGCATTTGGAGTGTTTTTGGGAGTTTCTGCCTGGACTTGATTGCTGAAACTACAGACACCTGGGGCAGGGGAATGGACACGGGAGCCAATGGGCGAGCAGAGCGGAGCAGCATTTCCCCTTTATTAGGAAAATGCAAAGGACTGGAGGGGAGAGCGAGCCACAGCAGACAGAGCCAGCCAGCAGCCGACCGAGACAGCCACGTCCCCGCCAACAGCCGACCGAGACAGCCACGTCCCGCCACTGTGACCCAGGACCCCGGCCGAGGAGGAGCAAGCAGCCGACACACTATAACCCAGGCCGGATTGCCATTCTGGACGAGGCTGGAGCCTGGTCCAGGGCAGTGTGAGTAGCTCACGATTGTTATAGTGATTGTCGGTCTAGCCGGGAGTTCCTGAAATAGAACAACAGTTACGTTAATTTGCAAGCACAGTATTATAGTGCTACTGCTGTAGGACCGCGACAACACGTACTCGCCAGCCTTTTGTCTTATAGACGCCACCTCCGAGGGAGTGGACGGCGGAGCCGAGACAGGACGGAGCGGAGCCAGAGCGCAGTGGGAAGGACTGCCTGAACGTTGGTGCGGCGCTGTTGGGCGGCTGACTGGGACCATCGAACACACGGGACTCTATCTGGACTTTTTAGTTGTACATTTTTATTCCATTTTTATTCCCTGTATTTTAGTTGGCTTTTAAAGCCCCTAACCCCATTTTTACCCCTTGTTTGAAATGCCCAGGTTTTAACACCTATTTATATTGTAGAAAATAAAAGGCATTTATTTTGGGTACAGCTGTTTCCGTCTCTGTCCTTGGGTCTAGTTACACTGCTCTCCCTTGTATACAAAGAACCTACCTGGTACATTTGGGTCCACCTTTTATAGAGTTCCTAGGCTCTATTCAAACAAACCTAGGTGGCGTTGTCAGGCAAGCACCACTAAAGTCAAGCCATTACACATATAGTGACATTTTGTTTCGTTGACTGGTTTGACTATTCGACAATGACCTTTGACCATAATGTGTAGTATGTCTGGCGTAAACGAACCTCTATGAGTAGAGACTTTAACCTTATACGATGCGATAGCCTACTACTCTAGCCAGACACTAACAAAACACATTTAAACCCAAATAATCTTTAGCACAAACCAGGCTCGATATGAATGTCATAAACATGGGTGTTACAGAAGCTTGAACTGAACCATTTCAACCAAGACCTCTTGACAGGTTCCAGTATTCACCATTTATGAAAACATTAACATAATATTCACGATACCATAGGACCTTGTTACCAATAATTGCTTTGAACTTTCCATTTTAGCAAACGCCATGATGCTTAAAATCCAAAGCACTGAAACCAGAAACATTCAAACCACAAAGTGCGTGTGTATAGATCTCTTGATATCTTTTGTTGAGTCTCTTCATCTGTGGGGCATGAAATTCAGTTCTTGCCTGACATTTGAGTGTAGGTAGGTTGGCTTCGGCTTCGTTGATAGGGATAATGACAGGCCGGGTGGATGTCTGATGTGTTGAGTTCTCTCCCAGGGTGAGTTTTCACTGTAACTGGCCCTTGGCTTGTGTAAACAGGAGGCAGAGAGTCTCAAACTGATGCTCCACGGTTTATTGGATCTTACTTCACACCGTAGTGGACACCGTGAAAACTATAAAACATACAATACAAAAATCAACATATAGTTCCCACATCGAATTAAACGGTACAACAATTTATTAAGCTAGTTAAAATCACTATCAAAATACACAATTTATTTAGCTAAAATTTGACTACTAAAACAAATGTATTAAGGGCACAAGTAGGGCTAGTTTACATGCTGACAAACTGAATTCAATACATTGTCTACAAAACTAGGCCAACATACTTTACATTAAATTCATACACAAGAATAACAAATTCAGACAAATCAATACATCTCAATGAATCTTTGCCAAACCACTTGACCAAAACAAATGAAGTACATTCACACTTACAATATATTGTGGCCTGCTGATATCAAACAAATTGATCGAGCATACCTCATTCCGCTCACCAAGGGTGTTAATCGAGGGTTTGCTGATGCATCTTGGACATCATATTGGCACACTGACAAATTAAACAGTAAATGTCAACATCAAACATGAAACAAACAACATAACTGCAATCAAACTTCAAATTAGCTATAGCCTACTCCACATACCTCCAAGGATTTACATTTTGTTTCTTTCTGGTCTTCCTTCTAGTATGTTTGTCTCTCAAACTCATGTGCTCTCTTTTGCCATCACCACACTAATGAGGCCACCCAAAACAGGTGGTGATGTAGGCCTATAGAAAACAGGGTTTCCCAGTCACCTGACATGACATAAAGGGCAATACTATACCCCTTGTCGGCCATTTTGTGGAGTTTTACAGGTAAATATGTTAACAAAATAACTCTTTATAATGTGAAAGTACAAATTACAAAAAGGGAACCAAAATCAAACAATAGGAGTTTAGCGGGCAGTTACAGTGTGTGTGTGTGTGTGTGTGCCCCCCTATGACATCACTGATCACTCAGTCTTCTCATAATGCCTCCTTGTGTGTGTGTGTGTGTGTGTGTGTGTGTGCGTGCGTGCGTGCGTGTGTGTGTGTGCGTGCGTGCGTGCGTGCGTGTGTTTGTGTGTGTGTACGCGCGTGCGCCCAATTATGATATCACTGATCACATCATCAGTGTGTGTGTGTGTGTGTGTGTGTGTGTGTGTGAGTGAGTGATGTCATAGGGCCTATGACATCAGTGATCAGTTTTGTCACAATTTGCCTCTTTGTCTGTGTGTGTGTGTGTGTGTGTGTGTGTGTGTGTGTGTGTGTCTGTGTGTGTCTGTGTGTGTGTGAGAGAGAGAGAGAGAGAGTGAGTGAGTGAGTGAGTGAGTGAGTGAGTGAGTGACCAAATCATGTGCTGTGCGACCAACTGAAAAAGTTGTTTTTCTTTTATTGAAGAGAGACTATAAAAATACATTACAACCTATTTGTGAGGCATATTGTCACAAAGCACTTTGCAGAAATGATTGTATAATAAAAATTGAGTTTTCACAAATGACTGGGATGATGCCAAAAGAAAAGAATCAGCTGTTAACTGTTTACTTATTGATGCATATTTAAACATGGCCTCCCCTGAAAAGGATAGGGGGGGGAGTCAAATGCTCCAGAAAAAGTCAAGAAGCCTGTAGGCCTTGGTTCAATGATACTGGTTATCACATTTGTTGATGATAATTATGGTATTTATTTAAATTATTATCTGTATGAGAATCTAAGCTTATTTTACCATTTTAATGTGTTGAATCAAGGTTGCAAGAGATGTGAGCCAATAAAGCATGAATACAATGAAATGGTTTGGTGTTGGTTGCTCTTGGTGGTTTTGGTTAGGCTATGTTACTGTGGTAGACTCTGCTGTAACAAAGGAGGAGGTGGTAGGGAAAAAGTAGATTTAATTTATTTTGTCAAAAAATCAGCCTCCTCAGTGCTCCTGAACCCGACTACAGGTTGTATGAAGCAAGTACAACACATTCAGGATGGTAGTAACTCTTAACTTTTGGCATGTTTATAGTGTCTGACAGACACTATCCTTTAGTTAGGACCTAAAGGATCCCCCCTCCCCCCTTTCCTCTGCTCCACCTGTCTGCATTAGTGCACTCCCCAGCAGAGCCCGTATCAGGCTAGATGAGATTCTGGAGCGTGGGATGTAGGGCTGTCAAAATAGCCATAAAATCATATTAGAATATTCCCTATAAACTAAACATATTCGTTTGAATATATTAAAATACTAAAATAAATAAAAATTGCGTGCGTGGCAAACCAATACAACCAGAGAGCTTATATAACTACTTGGTATATTTATTTGAACATAAACTTTTTTTATTTCAACATAAACATTGTTCCCCCCCCCATATTTATTGAGTCAGTAATACAGTAGTAGCCTACACTTTTGTACTGTTTTTAATACCAGAAATGATTATTATAGACAAATAGACACAGCTTCTCCTTATATTGGTTTTTAGTGCATTTACTGCATCATGGAAGCTATTGAACTAAAACAGGAATTTTCCACAAAAATATTAATATAAAATACAAGAAGCACTAAAATCGACAAACAAGTTAGAGCTACGTTACATCAATAGCTACAGAGAATACATTTGTCATTACCGTTATGTTACATTACATGGAAGGTTATACACGGGAAGATTACTGGAACAATTTCATTACACACAACAAAATGTCACAACCTTTCGTAAACTTTCAAGGATTTGAACAATTCCATGAGTTTTACAGGCCTGGAAAACAAGATTTTGAAATCCCGTGACTTTTTCAGGTTTTCCATGGCCGTGGGAACCCTGAGTTAAATGTTTCTCTCTTCAAGTCTCCTTTACAACTAAAACCTTTACCACAGACTGAGCAATTCAATTGTTTATCTCCTGTGTGGACTATCATGTGTGTCTTCAAGTTTACTTCATGACCAAAACATTTACCAGACTGAGCAATTAAATTGTTTATCTCCTGTGTGGACTACCATGTGTCTCTTCAAGTCTCCTTTATGACTAAACCCTTTATCACAGACTGAGCAATTCAATTGTTTATCTCCTGTGTGGACTATCATGTGTCTTCAAGTTTCCTTTCTGACCAAAACCTTTACCACAGACTGAGCAATTCAATTGTTTACTCTCTTGTGTGGACTACCATGTGTCTCTTCAAGGTTCCTTTCAGACCAAAACCTTTACCACAGACTGAGCAAATACATTGTTTGTAACCTGTGTGGACTATCATGTGTGTGTTCAAGTGTCCTTTATGACTAAAACCTTTACCACAGACTGAGCAATTAAATTGTTTATCTCCTGTGTGGACTATCATGTGTGTCTTCAAGTGTCCTTTCCGACCATAACTTTTACCACAGAGTGAGCAATTAACACATTGAGTGCCAGCCGTTTTTTCAATCCTGTAGGTAAGTTGTGCCAGTTTTTTTTTTGAGGATTCTGGCTCATTTTACAAGAGCCGAGGATTCTTTTCTGTTAAGACTTCGTGAACACCAATGATCTAAAAAGAACTAATAGAATGTGTGCTTTCTCTGTCTAAAAGAGTTAGTTTGCAGAGTTAGTAGTTATGTAGATATTAGCCGTTGAGTACAGCATGGTTTCAGAGATGTTCAGAGAGTTTAGAGATAAATGGATTTTTAGAACCACCTCACGTGCCTGTGATTATGGGTGCCCTTGGGCAAGTCTGTATACTGTATTGTGTGTGTGTGTGTGTGTGTGTGTGTGTGTGTGTTCGCGCGTTGCTCCGCGGCTCTGAGAGGAAGAGATCTCTGTCCGTTCTTTGCCCCCACAGCGTGTCTGTCTCCCACTCTGTGTGCTCTCTCTCTCTCTCTCTCTCTCTCTCTCTCCTCTCTCTCTCTCCTCTCTCTCTCTCTCGGGACTAGAGAGAGAGAGAGAGAGAGAGAGTGTGTGTGTGTGTCTCCAAACTCCTCCCTCCGTCTGTGCTGCGGAGGGAGGAGGCTCCGCGGCCGCTTTCGGGCAGTCTGGACTGTAAAACTGGCTCGTTCGTTTCTTGAGGTGTCGGCTGAGAGCTTTGAAGAAGCTTTTGCGATTCTGGTCTTATTTATGCGCAAAGGTACTCGAGTGTGTGTGTGTGCGCGCGTGTGTGTGTGTGTGTGTGTGTGTGTGTGTGTGTGTGTGTGTGTGTGTGTGTGTGTGTGTGAAATCGAAAGAGTTTTCGCCCAGCTATTTCCTTGAAAATTAGACTGGCTTTCTCTAGCGGACCCGTGGCTGTGGCTTTCTCTCTGTCTGGAGATATGTACTATCAATGGTCTGGAGAGAACTGTCGCCACTTAGTGGTCGGTAAAATAGATTATACACATTCTCTTCCTCCAATATTGATATAGAAGACGTAAAAGGGGTTGATTGATGTCCCACCGTCAAAAAAAAAAAATGTTTATGTAAGACGAGATATCTCGTCTTTGGCACTCAACGGCTGGATTATGTAAGACGAGATATCTCGTCCATGGCACTCAAGGTGTTAAATTGTTTATCTCCTGTGTGGACTATCATGTGTGTCTTCAAGTCTGCTTTACGACCAAAACCTTTACCACAGACTGAGCAATTAAATTGTTTATCTCCTGTGTGGACTACCATGTGTGTCTTCAAGGATCCTTTCTGACCAAAACTTTTACCACAGAGTGAGCAATTAAATTGTTTATCTCCTGTGTGGACTATCATGTGTCTCTTCAAGTCTGCTTTACAACCAAAACCTTGACCACAGACTGAACAATTCGATTGTTTATCTCCTGTGTGGACTACCATGTGTGTCTTCAAGGGTCCTTTCTGACCAAAACCTTTACCACAGACTGAGCAATTAAATTGTTTATCTCCTGTGTGGACTATCATGTGTGTCTTCAAGGATCCTTTCTGACCAAAACTTTTACCACAGACTGAGCAAATAAATTGTTTGTCACCTGTGTGGACTATCATGTGTGTCTTCAAGGATCCTTTCTGACCAAAACTTTTACCACAGACTGAGCAAATAAATTGTTTGTCACCTGTGTGGACTATCATGTGTGTCTTCAAGTATGCTTCATAAGCAAATCTTTTACCACAAACTGAGCAGCTGAAGTGTTTATCTCCTGTGTGGACTACCATGTGTGTCTTCAAGTTTCCTTTCTGACCAAAACTTTTACCACAGAGTGAACAATTAAATTGTTTATCTCCTGTGTGGATTATCATGTGCTTCTTCAAGTCTCCTTTACGACCAAAACCTTTACCACAGACTGAGCAAATACATTGTTTGTCACCTGTGTGGACTATCATGTGTGTCTTCAAGTATGCTTCATTAGCAAATCTTTTACCACAAACTGAGCAGCTGAAGTGTTTCTTCCTTGGAACTTCACTGTTTTTCTGTGGGCCTAAACCTGACTGAAGTTCACTAGTTTCCACCCATTCATCATTATTGTCTTCAGTCTCAGAAGAGTCTGAAGTCTTCTCATCACTAGTTGGTTGTGAATTACTAGCTAGATGTAAGTATATAAAGTTCCTGGCTGGTTCTGATACTCCACAGTCCTCTCCACCAGCTTCTGTTTTCATCTGTTCAGTTGAGCTGCTGGCTACAGGCTCTGCCTCTCTGTTCTCTTCAGTTTGGCTTTGATGAAGCTGTGAGAACTGAGGTTTCTCTTCCTCCTCTTCACTCTTCACAGGGACAACAGAGAATGGGAACATGGTGATATCAGCCTCCTCCAGCCGTTGAAGCTGCTCTCCCTCCCTCCTGATCCAGAGTTCCTCCTGTTCCTCTTTAATGTCTGGGGGCTCTGGGTCCTCCTGAAGCTGCTCTCCCTCCCTCCTGATCCAGAGTTCCTCCTGTTCCTCTTTAATGTCTGGGGGCTCTGGTCCCTCCTGAAGCTGCTCTCCCTCCTGACTGGTCCGGGGTTCCTCTTTAATGTGTGGAGGCTCTGGGTCCTCGTGGTCGAGACTGGGGCTCCACTCCTGCTGCTCAGCGGGAACTAACAGCTGCTGGAGGTCTGGAGGCAAGGCTTCTCTGTGTAACCGCACAGCGTCCAGCAGTTTATCTTCATCATCACCCGCAGTTAGGTGCTGCACAGCTCTTAGGTTCTGGACTTTAGACATTTTAATTTTCACACAGTGACAGGAACGTTTCCTCCTGAACTTTACTGACAAACTTCCTTCAAAGCTCCAATAGCTTCACAGCTAACGTTAGCTTCACAGCTAAACCATTCATCTGAGTCCAGTGAGTCGTCTTCCTCTGATCAACGGAGCCCTGGTTCCACTTCATATATTCGTGATAATGTCGTCCGCACATACGAGTCTTCTGTTTGTAAATTAAACTTCTTAAAGTATTATAAACGGGAAATAGGCTAGTATGCTACTGCTAGTGCTAACGTGTTGTTACAAGAACGTTTGCATGATGGCCGCTTCAACACGTCACCCAATACCCAGAATGCCTTGCGGTAAGAAATGCGAGCGGGGTCGGGGGGAGGGAGGTGAGAACCTGGTGAGCCACAAAACTGCTGACTACGCACAGTAGGAGAGTGTGTGTGTGTGTGTGTGTGTGTGTGTGTGTGTGTGTGTGTGTGTGAGTACAGTTTAACAATCGCTTGTTTGCTGACATGTACAGTAATTCTAACAATTGTTTGTTTGCCACATGTAATGTAATGTGAGATACACTAGTATCGTTCATAATTAATGATTTTGCAGTCTTTCGTTTGACAGTTATTGAAAGTTTTGCGGGGGGGGGGGGGGCACCACAAAACAATTACGCTTAGGGCACCCAAATGGCCAGCAGCGGCCCTGGGTGCACGACTTCCGCAAGGCGGGGGGTGTCGCTCTGACGCGTTTTGCGTCAGAGCGACATGGAAATAATGTGATAGATGCTTGATAGGCATGGCAGTGAATATCCAATTTCAAAAATTTCAACGGATTCGAAAACCTTAGGGGCGTGAGATTTAATATATATTCATATTCCCCACGGAAAACCCATCCTTTAACACATTGAGTGCCAGCGACGCCATATGGCGTCATTAGAAATTTACCGTAGGCTGCCAGCGACGCCAAATGGCGTCAATAACTCGAAATTGTTTTTTTGACGGGGGGGTGTCGATCTATGCCTCTTACATCGCCTCTTACAATATGAGAGCTATTGAATGTGTCTAACCTATTTTACAGAACCCTTAGGTGGCGACAGCGCACTCCAGATGAGAGAAAGTGGAGTAAAACACACAGAAGAAGTCGTTGGGGAAAAGGAAATCGCATCGCATCCGTTCGTATGCAGCTGCTTTATTGAAGCATAACGTTAGCTGTGCCCCTGCAGCAGCCAATCTGCTGTCACAATTGAGCACCTCCGTGTCCGCTGCAACAGCCCATTCGCATGATCAGCCGTGGAGTTGTGACAGCATGGGAGCTGGTGACACGCGGCTGTAAAAAAGCTGGATATCGCGGACTTTTCAGTGCTGAGCACACGCAGAGCAAACGCACTCACAGCAGAGCCGAGCAGAGCAGAGAGACACTCCTCCCACAACGGGGGGGGGGAGGAGTAGGGGGGGAGGTGGGGCACGCAGGACACTACAGCATACAACAGACCCATTGAAGGAAATTATTTTTGAGGTGTCATTACATCAGAAAATATTAGCAATGAGTCAATGATGTGCTTGAAATGCTTCCTTTCACAAAAGGCTAAATATCTCAGGTTTCTAGAAAAAATGGCTGTTTTTGGTCAAATCAAGCTATCTTCTCCGGCTCATAACTAAAGAACGGAAAATGGGATCAATAAACTTTTTTTTGCAGGTGATAGAAGAGAGTCTCATCGTTATTTGTGCGTGTTCAGTGTTTACATAGTAATTATTAAAGAAATTATATGACTGTTTTAAAATGCATTGCGGCCTATGTGGCACAGTACAGCACCTTTTGCCCAAGGGCCGTGGCACTCAAAGTGTTAATATATAAATACTTGGTATATTTATTTGAACATAAACTTTTTTTTATTTCAACATAAACATTGTCCCCCCCCCCCCCCCATATTTATTCAGTCAGTAATACAGTAGTAGCCTACACTTTTGTACTGTTTTTAAATACCAGAAATGATTATTATAGACAAATACAGCTTCTCCTTATATTGGTTTTTAGTGCGTTTACTGCATCATGGAAGCTATTGAACTAAAACAGGAATTTTCCACAAAAATATTAATATAAAATACAAGAAGCACTAAAATCGACAAACATGAGTTTCCCAACAAAGAAGCTTCTTAAGAGTTAAGAAGCTTCTTAAGGCGTTAAGAAGCTTCTTAAGGCGTTAAGAAGCTTCTTAAGGAGTTAAGAAGGCTCCAAAGAAGTGTTTCCCAAACGCCTTCTTAACAGAAGAGAAAAATAAAAAAAATAGAAGGCTCTTAAGAAGCATCTTAACTGGAGCTGTCCACCATCTCGATGTGAGAGGTCCTCTGCGGCCCACTTGATGGCACTCTGAGCCCACCAGTGGGCCACGACCCAGTGTTTGAGAAACACTGTTGTAGAATAACCTAATCATGGTCATGTTAAACTTTATTAAACATTATTTATTTCAGACATGGACTGCAGTTCAAATTGCTTTATATACACAGCATACAACAAAACAGAGAAACACTACAGAATTTAAGCAACCTTGGGTTCTGTGAAAGGTGCTATATAAATCCACAACATTATAAAAGGAATCCATTCTGATTAGAGGAATATAGCCTACGGTAAAACATTTAAAACACAAGTAACCATACATAGAGGGGAGATTTTCAAGTGTTCCCCAATTTTAAACACTAAAGGGTGCATGAAAGAAAGGAAAAAGGGAAAAACACAAGAGGAACAGTGGACACAAGTATCTCCTTTTGCCTGACGCGGCTGGATCTGCCAGTGTTTTGTCATTAAGAAGGTGTTAAGAATGCCCCAGACCCTTCTTACAAAACCTTCTTAACGAAAGATCATCTTAGCGCTAAGAAGCTTTTGGGAAACGCAGCCTTCTTAACGGAAGATAATTGGAGGATAATTTTAGGCTAAGAAGCAATCGGGAAACACGTTGGCTTCGTTGGCTTCTTACGGGAGCCTTAAGAAGGGTCAAAGAAGCTTCTTAGCGCTAAGAAGCTTTTGGGAAACGCATGCCTTCGTAAAGAAGCAATTGGGAAACGCGTTTGCTTCTTAAGGAGGCCTTAAGAAGGGTTAAATTAGCTTCTTAGCGCAAAGAAGCTTTTGGGAAACCCAGCCAAACAAGTTAGAGCTGAGCTACGTTACGTCAATAGCTACAGAGAATACATTTGCCGTTACCGTTATTGTTATGTTACATTACATGGAAGGTCATACACGGGAAGATTACTGGAACAATTTCATTACACACAACAAAATGTCACATCTTTTCATAAACTTTCAAGGATTTGAACAATTCCATGAGTTTTACAGGCCTGGAAAACAAGATTTTGAAATCCCATGACTTTTCCAGGTTTTCCATGGCCGTGGGAACCCTGAGTTAAATGTTTCTCTCTTCAAGTCTCCTTTACAACCAAAACCTTTACCACAGACTGAGCAATTATTTATTTATTTATTTATTTATTTATTTATTTATTTATTTATTTATTTATTTATTTGAGAAAGGGACAGTGCATATTGATGAACAGTACAGTCAGTACATGTAAATATGCCAGATTATAGCTCGAAGGCTAGTTTCCATCTGGAGTCCCTTAGCAGGTTGAAAGCAAAGTGACAGATACAGTAACACATACATACATTAGGAAATATACAATATCAGTAATAGTACAATTAGTAAAAGAGAGAAAAGGAAAAATAAATGATTGATGTAAAAGTTAGTACATGTGTGAGCATCCTGCACAATCACACATGGTCACAAGACTGGTTAATTCTCAGCCACACCTTCAGATGGCCCTTGAAGGTGGCCAAGCTGGAGCTACCCCTTATAGAAGGAGGTAGGCTGTTCCATACAGCGCTTCCTTTAAAGGATAGCACGTTTAACGTTTAACAATTAAATTGTTTACATTACATTACATTACATTACATTACATTACATTACATTACGTCATTTGGCAGGCGCTTTTATCCAAAGCGACTTACAATAACACATTTTTGTCAGCAATAGAGCAATCAACTATGCCAGTGGTTCGTAAATGGGGGTCCGCGGAACCCCAGGGGTCCATGGCACTTTGCCAGGGGGTCCGCGAAAAGTTTTCAGGTAAAAAAAAAAAAAAAAATTTGATGTACGATGTAATTTTCTTCACTGTTTTTCATTTCGGATGTTATGGTTTGACATCTTTATTCTTTGTGGGTGTCCTTTCATTTTTAATCCACACAAGGATGGTTTTCAGTCAGGCACCACTCTAGACAGCTAGCCGGCTCGTAGGGGCCAGCCGGGGCACGGCACACAAGAAAATGTTACATAATAATAATAATTATATATATATATATATATATATATATATATATATATATTTTTTTTTTTATACATATATATATATATATATATATATATATATATATATATATATATATATATATATATATATATATATATATTATTATTCCGCCCAGCGCCCGCTGTATCGCTGAGGCAAGCAGACCGGTTGGCGGTTTGGGTTTTCTTTTGGGGGATTCTCTATTCTAGTCCGAGCAGAGGCCTCAAGAAGAGAGGCATCTTACCACGGAGTCATTACGCCAAAGAACTAGTCGCCATGCTGCCATGCCATACTTGAATAAAGCTTGCTTGTTAAAGGCACTATGTGTAAGATTCTGCACTATTAAATATCACCAAACCATTACTTTGTATATAATGAGGACTTACAGTGATTCTTTTCTGTGTTTACAACTAAGCCACGCCCCCTCCCTGTGTTGTGATGGCCCTCTCTGTTCTTCCCCTAACATCCCGAACCTGTTTACATAGAAACCCCTCCCCCGAGAGGCCGACCTAGTGAGCCCCTCCCAGCCCACAGCCCAAAACAGAATTTTGTAGACAAAGATGGTGGATCCCTGATGCGGGCATTCCAGACCATAGATATCTATGTTCCAGACATTCCATTCCCTGATCCAGCTTATGTCTGCGGTTTCATACTTTAGCCAAATCGCCGCCGAAAAGAAATATCTCAGACCAGAGTCAACCTTGCCGGTCTGGCTTTCACTAGATGGAGAGCCCTACGAGCAGCTATAACTGGCCTGCAAAGTGACTCGGAGCTGGCGTGTTCTCCTGTATACACACGGTAAGTAACGTTATAGCGTTTGCATGTCCCATTTCAGTAACGTTACGCATGATAGCGAAATGTACAAGTTGTTATCGATATTGTGAATTTGTTCTGGGAATGTTGTAATCACTTGGCTAACTGTTGCTTTTCACGGCTATTCAAATGACTTTACGCTGCTAGTGTAGCCTGTTGCAGGATTTGATTAGCTTGTCGTTCGTGTATAACTTATACACAGACATTCTGGTGACAAGTTGACATGCATGACATAACGTTACTTCCCATTACAAATTTCGCATGCATTTCCTGTTATAATTACCTCCAGTTGCTGTGACTATGACGCAGAACGGTATAGTAATGTGTAAACACTAAAGGCCATGGAGAAAAGCTAGCTTCGCTAATGTTAGCAGTTTGTTTTTCTATTCTGTCTCACTAAGCAACGTTACATTAGAAAATAGCTGTAACACCGTCCAAACAAATCAAGGTTTGGTAAAAGTATCTAATTCATGACAATGTGGAGGAACCCTGCCTTGATATCTACCAGCTACAAAATAGATGATTCAAATTAATACTAAACGCATTTCCATTTGTCTGATTTTCAAGGTGCCAGTCATCCAGTCATCCAGAAGAGCTGACAAGATAGAAAACAAGTGGACCCACGATTATGATATTTGAGATGGAGAAATTGTGCTTTTATAGCAAACCTGTATAATACATGTTCTATCATCTTTGATGTTTAGATGTTTGCTGTCTGCAATCTTCTGTACACCAATAAAGTTGATATGACTTCATCCATGTCTCTTGGCCACTATTCTCCATTGTAACATTTGATTTACCTAAAGCTGAGTGTGTCTAGCTACAGTAGCCTACCAGTATTTGTGTTTCTGTGTATATATAGCCTACTTTATATAATAGACAGTGTATGTGATGTTTCTCAGTACATTGATTTCACAACTTCGTTTATCAGAAAAAATACTTTATTTGCAAAACTAAAATATGGGCTACACCAGAATGACGTGACCAGTTCCATCAGCTATGCGGTTCTTCAGGATGTCGACAAGATCTGCTATCGTCCTACAGCCGACCTTCCTCTCTGCGACCCTGCTGCCTCCTCTTTGTCCCACTGGTGCTAGCCTGGGCTTCAGGCATACAGCTTGGTTTGCCTGCCTATAAAAAACAGCAGTGATTCAAGCGTTTGAAATTAGTTTGAACAACTCTAACAATGAGAAAATACTAGCGTTGCACTATGAATACATTTTGGCCATGTCTTGGTATTAGCAGACGAACAAAAACACAGGTTAAGCTACTCACTGTTGACAGACAGCTGTGGTTAGCTAGCGATGTCCCCAACATTGAATTGAAATCATCCTAATTTAGCTAGGTCAACCTGGTTTTAGACAACGTTATGCCTAACCGTACTTAGCAATAGGGCAGGCTATGCAAAAGGTTAGGTTACAATGTAACCTTTTCAAAATCCATGTAACCGTTAGTCCGTTACATGGATTTTGATCGGTTAGCAGATTATACAAATAAGTCTTACCAAGCGGACTATTGTCAATATCCTAAAGGTTTATGACTATCATGTGAAATTTGTCATTACTCAAGCCAAATACATAGCCGAGATGCATTTGTGCTTGTTTTATGTACTTACGTCTGCAGTAGGTAGGCTAGGCACAAAATAGTTGTTTATATCTCCGTTGCTTGGGAGGGAGGGAGGGAGGCGGGGGAACCAGGAAGTGCTCTGCGCTGGTGGGTGGGATCGAGATTGTTTGGGTAAACAAGTTTTGTTATGGTTTGAAATGGCGACATCTAGTGGACAAAAAAATCACACATAGTGCCTTTAACTCTACCCTCTGGTCTCTCATGATTGATATATATATATATATATTTATAATATATATATTTATATATATATACCATATATATATATATATATATACCGTAATTCTGCCAATAAGAGCCCGGGCGCTTATTATGCTAAAGCAATTTGGACCAGGCGGTAAAAGGAAGACCAGGCGGCAATTAGAGTCAGGCGGTTATTTCCATTTGGGCATAATTGAGCCAGCTGGTTATTATTTTTTTAACATAAATGCCTGCTCAGCAAAAACGTAAAGTATCAAATTGCTTATTTAAACCAGTGAGATAGTACTTAGTACACACAAGAGGCTAGGTACAGGCAGTTTAAACCAGTGAGATAGTACTTAGTACACACAAGAGGCTCGGTACAGGCAGTTTAGACAAAAACAACAATAACAACGGTAACAAAAAAATATTCCATTTCCGGCCCGGGCGGCAATTAGAGTCAGGCGCTTATTATGCTAAAGCAATTTGGACCAGGCGGTAAATGGAAGACCCGGTGGCAATTAGAGTGGAGGCGCTTATTGGAAGAATTACGGTATATATATATATATATATATATATTTTATTATATATATTTTTTTTTTATTAAAAAATTTAATGCTACATGTTACTTATTCCTTCCCAAACTACTTCCTACATGGTGCTAGTCTATCAAAATATCTTGGCTGTCATTGATTGTGTTGCTGCATAGTGGTTTTCTGTACTGTTGACAAATTGTGATATTGTAAGTCGCTTTGGACAAAACAAAAGCGTCTGCTAAATGACGTAATGCAAATGTAATGTAATAAAAAACAAGGCCAGGTCGAAACATGGCATAGGGCCGGTGTGCTCAGTAAAGTGCAGAACTCTGCCAAGCTGTATTGAGTCAAATGTGTAGTGTGCCTGTGCTGTAGTGTAGCCTATGTGGGTTAATAATCCTGGGTTTAAGCTTCATTAACATGAAGTGCCAGATTTATGGTTAATCTAGTAATATATATTATTTTCACACATAAATGTAGGCTATTGAAATGTAGGCTTATTATGTGGTGTATTCCCAGCCTCCCCCCCCCCCCATACGTGTAGGCTAGGTGTTTTTTTTACAATGAATTCGTATATCATTAATAATTGGGATTATTGTAAATATTAGGATAGGTGAGATCAGATGACTGCTTACCATGTAAAAGTTTAATAACACTGGATTTGAGGGCCATAGACTATGGCCCAAAATTCAAATATAACACTATGGCCCATAGTGTTATTAAATATTGTACATGGTATGCAGTCATCTGATGTCCCCTCCCCTAAACGTTACATGTCATGACTTGCTCCTTCCTTGGCAGAGATCTGTGCTCGAGCACATTGCCTCGTGTTTCACTGTAAACGAGTAGGCTATTGTGACAAGCGAACTTTTTCAGTGAAACAAGTTCGCTTGTCACACAATACTCGTTTGACTTATTTGAGGGCATGTATGTTTATCGTTCACGTTCGCTAACCTGTCGGTCTTTAAACTCTTTGAACAGGTCGGGGTGCCTGTCGGCAAGATGTTTAGCCAGGTTCGATGTGTTTGAGCCTTTCGCTTTGGTCGCGTTGAAGCACCTTTTACTTCAGGAGCAACTGCACGGCCGGGCGTCAAGTCAGCCAGAATGTACTAGTACGTCATCCGCTTTGTTGCTTTCAAAATAAAACGCTTATTGTAACCTTATTTATTTTGAGTAATGCGTTACAGCCACAGTTTCACGCCATATAACATCACAACGAGTATTTTGATACAAGGTTTGCTGCTTCATTCATTGAAATACCTTTTCTCCTCCAACGTGCATCAATAAGCTATTTACTTTTGTTTAAGTAACATTATTTTGAAAGTTTTAACCGGAAGTTTTCCAGCTCTTCCCGAAAAAAGCTGCCTGGAGATATTCTCCCGAATGAGAAGCACGCTTCTTCATAGCGCACGCCCGATAAAACTCATTCAAAACGTTGCACTAGTTTACTGACTACACTGTCGTTTCCCATAACGTTAGTCACAAGAAATGTGGAGAAAGAATCACTTTTTGGGAGACAATCGCATCATGGTGATCACTATTCAGCAACAATGGACATGTATTGGAAATCAAATGCCTTCGCTTGTTTCACAACTTGTCTGCTCCAAAGCGCTACTCCAACCGGAGATACTGTCTAAAGGTAGGCTTTAGAATGATGT
Source organism: Poromitra crassiceps (assembly GCF_964638095.1). NCBI lineage: Eukaryota > Metazoa > Chordata > Actinopteri > Beryciformes > Melamphaidae > Poromitra > Poromitra crassiceps. The sequence goes on from NC_139642.1 coordinate 12,551,435, forward strand.
TAGCTTAGCGTCACCTAATATCATCACAGTCAGTCCCTCTCCTGACAAAAAAATGCTCCAGGTAGCGCTTTTTCAATGCAAAAATGCAAACGCTATGTGTGAACAGCCCCATACACAGCAGATTACCCCTGCTCAGACATTACCATAGTAATCACACAGCCCGCGCCCCCCGCGCGAGTGCTCGAGCACTCGTTCATAATAGACTATTTAAATTGCTTAAAATGCCCATCCCTAGAAGCCGCTGCCATTTTCGCTGTGTCTGTCCTCCTGTGTGTCGGGAGTCGGCACGCCCACACATGAAGCAGACAGAGTCAGAGAGAGCTTTTTTCACTTTTCACCAGTCACCATTGGTTCAAGGCAACGATGTGTTTGTTAGCCAGAGGTGCATTACCGCCACCTACCGGACTGGAAAGACATTTACTCGGCCAGGATCCGTGCGCAAATGCAGCGACAGAGTCGAATGTAAGGGCCCTGCTGTGCATGCACACCGGCCCCAAAAATATATATATTTTTTTTTTTGCAAAATCTTCATAGTTCAACGAAAATAGTTTATGCTTTAAATCTAAAATGGTTCATGGATTACATTCTAATAACAAACCTATCAAATTAAAAGTCAAGCACGTTACCGTGGAAACAATTAAGCTTAGCCCAAAATCACAAATCAGAATGAGGGGGTCCCCGGTATATTTTCTATCTTGTAAGGGGTCCTTGGCTGAAAAACATTTGAGAACCTCTGAACTATGCAACACAGTCTATGACAACTACAACATCTGAAGGAATAGTGGTAAAGTGAAGTTAGTATTTTTATTTTTTATTTTTTTTAATGAAGAGAGAGAAATAAGTTAGTTCAAGAAGGGCCCAGATGGAGCATGAAAAGGGGTGTCTTTAGTTTTTCCGAAAGATCGGCAGTGATTCAGCCGTCCTGACTGAAGGTGGAAGCTCATTCCACTACCAATAAGATTTGATTGCAGGTGACAGATGTTTGCATTGTTGCCGGTATATGACAATAAACTTGAACTGAACCGAGCTGAACTGAAGTGGTCTGCTTTGTGGCAGGCTGGATTCTGTAAGTTTAAGACTTTGGCTCCCTCATGTGGTTCAATCTGTGGAAGAACAATAGAACAAGTCACATAAATAAGTTTTTGTACCGAATGGGCCACTAACTGATTTGTTAACAATAAATAAATAAATAAATAAATAAATAAATAAATAAATAAATAAATAAATAATTAAATAAATAAATCCCTGTCTGATTGGTCATTTTAGTCAGGCCTCCCTCACAGAGTTGGCATGCAGCCTCTCCTTTCTCCCCAGAGGGTTTTCATGGTGCACTTACCTGGCTGATTGCAACTCGACCCAGAGGTGCTACTCAGGTGTAGCCTGATATTCAAACTGCATCGTCAATTCATAAACTCAAGAGCCAAATTCACAACTGTGGAGTGGGCGTAGCTTCGAAGGTCTGGAGCCAGGCTAACTCAGGTGAGCTCCATCAATAGCTAATGAATGGAGCTCTCCATGGTGCTGAACCTGTGTTGACTCATTTGGGCCGCTATGGGCCATTTTTGCCCATTTAGTCGGCCCTAATTAACTACCAAATTCAACAATCTGGTCCCGTTAGGTCACCTGCAGGGGTGCTCTTTACACTTCCTGAATGGCATAGCTGTGGCCGAACACAATTCTGCTCACTCACTCACTCAAAAACAGACTTTGCATTCTTATTATAGGGTTATTATAGGATACTAGGCATCTCGTGCGCTCGATTCCTAGGCTCGCCCGCTGCGAGGCCTCGCCCGTCCTGCAGCTCACCCGCTGCGCAGCCTTGCCCACAGCTCGGCTGCTGTGTGGCCTTGCCTGCCCTATTGGCGTGCGCACAATGTCTCCCTCTCTCTCTCTCCCTCCCTCTCCATCAGTCTCTCTCCCCTCTCTCTCAGTCTCTCTCGTGAGCCTCAGACTGATGACATCACTGATGACATCATCAGACACTCACACTGACACACATCACCACTGATGACATCATCACTGATGACTCTCTCCCTCAGTCTCTCTCCCCTCTCTCTCTCTCTCTCTCGTGACCCTCCTCAGTCTCTCTCTTGAGCCTTAGACTGATGACATCATCATCAGTGTCTTGCTCATTTATTTATCTGTAAGATGCATCTTTTGATAGTTTGTTTAAAAAGTTCAAAAATACAAATAAAATGCCATTATGTGTGAAGAGATTTGAATGTACAGTGCTTGTACAGTATTTAGTATCATTGTAGTATTAAGTGTGAGATTGTTTGAAATAAATATCGAGTAGGCCTACATGTAGGATGTAATTTTTTTTAACTGTTTTTAATTTCGGATGTTATGGTTTGACATCTTTATTCTTTGTGGGTGTCCTTTCATTTTTAATCCACACAAGGATGGTTTTCAGTCAGGCACCACTCTAGACAGCTACAGCCGAATCGTAGGGGCCTTTCCTTTTCCACAGGCTCAGGTTGACTGCTGCAATATTATCCAGCTCCAGCCGGGGCCAGTGCAGAGCACGCCCCTACAGAGCAAGTACAGAGCACAGCACACAAGAAAATGTTACATAATAATAATATTAATTATTATATATATATATATATATATATATATATATATATATATATATATATATATATATATTGATAACATCATGAGAAACAATGAACCATCAACTGCATGCATGGGCAGCAGTGTTGGGCAAGTTACTTTAAAAATGTAATATACTACATATTACTAGTTACTTTCATTTGAAAGTAATAAGTTACTTTACAATATTACTTTCTGTGTAAAGTAACTCTACTACTTTTGCATTACTTTTACCAAAACAACAGCAGCAGCAGAATGACATCGCTGCCCCGGAACCATCCCGAAAAAATTATTTCAACCGCCTTGAAGTCAGTGTAAACAATCCAAAATTCTAAATTGTATTCTTTTCCTTTGTTATTGTCATCTGTTGTGGTTATTTGCATAAAAACACACAATTTGATTAGGAAATTATTGTATCTTTTTTTAAATATGTGCTTTGATTTAATCAAATGTAACTCAATTTGTAACTTGAGTTACTTGACAAAGTAACTGGTATAATAATACTGAAATCCTATAAGTAATAAGTTATATTACTGAGTTACTGCTAAAAGTAATATATTACATGTAATAAGTTACTTTTGTAATGAGTTACCCCCAACACTGGTCACTACCTTGTGACTAGTGAGCAGGGTCTGTCTGAGAGCAGGTCACTGGGGGCTGGGTTTACCCAGGCTAACGACTTGGAGCCTTGCCGCCAACAGCGAGACTGTGCATACTCGAACGTAAAGGCGTTTACAGACTCGTCCTTCAGAGCCTCGCCACGCCCTCCCCGTATGACGGCGGGTGGAGCGCCGTCATGCGGGGAGGGGGCGCCGTCGGCTGACGGGGGCTGCTCAAAAATGTAACTCAGCGGCGACGATGCGTGCGTGACGTCAGCTGCACGAGAGTTGTGATTGGCCGTTGCCTTGGCCCTGTAACAGAGATCTCCGAGGTAGTCTAGCGGAGACCGCTGCACAAAAAGAAAACAATAATAATAATTAATTGAATTTGTATAGACGGTTTTCACTGAATGGTCACTCCTCCACCTTAATGTTTCCCCCCTTTTCTGTCCATAGCAAACACTGCACCAGGAAGTGAGCTGGGGTTCAATTTAGAATGTTTTTCTTGTCAAGTTAAAAGCGTCTATAGTGCTCTTCAATAACCCAAAGACACTGACAATATAAGTCCACAAAGAAACAAACAAAGAATATGTGACAGGCCACAAATAGATACAACACAAGACACATGATAACACAAGATAACATGATAACACACATGATAACACAACACACATGATAACACAAGTAAACATGATAACACACATGATGACACAACACACATGATAACACAAGATAACATGATAACACACATGATAACACAACACACATGATAACACAACACACATGATAACACAACACACATGATAACACAACACACATGATAACACAAGATAACATAACACACATGATAACACAACACACATGATAACACAACACACATGATGACACAACACACATGATAACACAAGTAAACATGATAACACACATGATGACACAACACACATGATAACACAAGATAACATGATAACACAACACACATGATAACACAACACACATGATAACACAACACACATGATAACACAAGTAAACATGATAACACACATGATAACACAACACACATGATAACACAAGACACATGATAACACAATACACATGATAACACAACACACATGATAACACAAGACACATGATAACACACATGATAACACAACACACATGATAACACAACACACATGATAACACAACACACATGATGACACAACACACATGATAACACAAGTAAACATGATAACACACATGATGACACAACACACATGATAACACAAGATAACATGATAACACAACACACATGATAACACAACACACATGATAACACAACACACATGATAACACAAGTAAACATGATAACACACATGATAACACAACACACATGATAACACAAGACACATGATAACACAACACACATGATAACACAACACACATGATAACACAAGACACATGATAACACAAGTAAACATGATAACACAACACACATGATAACACAAGTAAACATGATAACACAACACACATGATAACACAAGTAAACATGATAACACACATGATAACACACATGATAACACAACACACATGATAACACAACACACATGATAACACAAGACACATGATAACACACATGATAACACAACACACATGATAACACAACACACATGATAACACAACACACATGATAACACAACACACATGATAACACACATGATAACACAACACACATGATAACACAACACACATGATAACACAAGACACATGATAACACAACACACATGATAACACAAGACACATGATAACACAAGATAACATAACACACATGATAACACAAGACACATGATAACACAACACACATGATAACACAAGATAACATGATAACACAACACACATGATAACACAAGACACATGATAACACAAGTAAACATGATAACACACATGATAACACAACACACATGATAACACAACACACATGATAACACAACACACATGATAACACAAGACACATGATAACACAAGTAAACATGATAACACAACACACATGATCACACAAGACACATGATAACACAAGACACATGATAACATAACACACATGATAACACAACACACATGATAACACAACACACATGATAACACAAGACACATGATAACACAAGTAAACATGATAACACACATGATAACACAAGACACATGATAACACAAGATAACATGATAACACAACACACATGATAACACAACACACATGATAACACAAGTAAACATGATAACACAACACACATGATAACACAACACACATGATAACACAAGACACATGATAACACAAGATAACATGATAACACACATGATAACACAACACACATGATAACACAAGACACATGATAACACAACACACATGATAACACAAGACACATGATAACACAAGATAACATAACACACATGATAACACAACACACATGATAACACAACACACATGATAACACAAGACACATGATAACACAAGTAAACATGATAACACAACACACATGATAACACAAGTAAACATGATAACACAACACACATGATAACACAAGTAAACATGATAACACAAGACACATGATAACACAAGACACATGATAACACAAGATAACATAACACACATGATAACACAACACACATGATAACACAACACACATGATAACACAAGACACATGATAACACAACACACATGATAACATAACACACATGATAACACAAGACACATGATAACACAACACACATGATAACACAAGACACATGATAACATAACACACATGATAACACAAGACACATGATAACACAACACACATGATAACACAACACACATGATAACATAACACACATGATAACACAAGACACATGATAACACAACACACATGATAACACAAGACACATGATAACACAAGATAACATAACACACATGATAACACAACACACATGATAACACAACACACATGATAACACAAGACACATGATAACACAAGTAAACATGATAACACACATGATAACACAACACACATGATAACACAACACACATGATAACACAAGACACATGATAACACAAGTAAACATGATAACACACATGATAACACAACACACATAACACAACACACATGATAACACAACACACATGATAACACAACACGCATGATAACACAAGTAAACATGATAACACACATGATAACACAACACACATGATAACACAAGACACATGATAACACAAGATAACATGATAACACACATGATAACACAACACACATGATAACACAAGATAACATAACACACATGATGACACAACACACATGATAACACAAGATAACACAACACACATGATAACACAACACACATGATAACACAAGACACATGATAACACAAGACACATGATAACACAAGACACATGATAACACAAGACACATGATAACACAAGACACATGATAATACAAGATAACATAACACACATGATAACACAAGACACATGATAACACAAGTAAACACGGACACATGGCTAAATAGAAGGAGTCGGAGGGAGGGTATGGGAGGGACAGGGGCTAGGCAGACAAGAGGGGAGGGGAGAGAGGGAGCAGGCAGGGTGTAACCAATACCATTAATGATGGTTCCATTCAATTTAGGTGTTCCAGTGTGAGGGCCCTCATTCATGTTATTGGTTACATCTGCTTTACTTCCTGCTCTACCGCCTCAAAATGCTCGCTGTAAAAAGGGCCTACTATGGGTAGGGGAGGTTTGTATGCCTGAGAGAATAGGCAGGTTTTCTGCCGGGATTTGAAAGTGGGGAGTGAGGGTGAGTCATCTGACAGGCTGGGGGAGGGCGTTCCAGAGACGGGGAGCTGCTCAGGCCAGGAGAAGGCTTGATCACCAAAGCTGTAGAGGTTGGATGGTGGAATGGTGAGGGGACAGTGGACGAGGATCGGAGGGTTGGAGTGGGTCGATAGGGGAGGAGGTCAGCCGTGTTAATCACACACATAACACATAAATCCACACAGAATATAGGCTCAGATCAACTAGTAATCACATCATCATGCATGTTTGATTTTTGTGTGTGCGTTTATAAATGTGTGTGAATGTAAGTGTGTTTTTTCTCACCATCTGTACATTACCCATACACACAAGTGTCACCAAAAGCGAGTAAGATCTGGAGCCCAAAGAAGACAACAAGTAGTAAAGTATAAAAATATACAATGCTTTATTTGACTAAACATAAAATCATGTATAGCACACCACCTTATTAAGTCACCAACATTAACAATTGTCAATAGTCACTACAGGAGTTAGAATTCCCAGTTGTTTTTGTTGACTTTCCAGCAGCACGATGTTACAAAAATGGGTTTGTCACAGTACACTCCAAACTGGTTTTCAAGTCATATGATGTTTACAGTTACACGTCACTATACAAACTATTCAAAGTACGGCAGACACACTGCAAAAGAAATCACTGCAAACTAATAACGGAACGGGCACAGCAATCGTGTAACAAGGATCTGACAGGAGGTGAGTTGAGGAAGAGCAATCCCAATAGATGCCTAATGCAAAGTGAATGTGGTAGTAGGCTATAGGGGCACAAGCTATATTTGCAAGAAGAAACACTTTAATTGTTGCATAGATTAAAAAAAAAAAAAGCCTAAATGGAAATCTAAAAGAAAGTTTAGATTTAAAGAATTAAAATGTTCGTCCCAATTCACCTAATATGTTATTTGTCCGTGGTGAGTTGGGATAATAAAAAAAGCTTTAGCTTCTTATCGCTCCTCCAAGACTTCCTTTTCCCATCCAGCGGGTGAACATACATGGGCAGCGCAGCGAGCCATGGCTTGGCTCGTGGACCTGGGCTAGCCTCCACAGCAGCGCGAAGTGCAATGCACTGCGGCGGCGAAGATCGGGCGAGGCAGGTGAGGGGTCCCGTTGCCGATGGCCGCGGGAAGCAAGGCAGGGACCACAGTCACGAACAGTACAGCTCACGGTACGTGCACATCATGAAGCGCTCGGCGGCTTGCCTCCTGAAAAAGCCGCTTTGACGCTGCATCTTGATAGGCTGTCTTGCTCTATTTCCGTGTCTGATTGGTCCATTTACCTCGCGCCCCCTGCCGCTGGAACCGCCCACAGCGTAGGCTCGTTTGAGATGAGCAAATTCTGCGCAGATTCGACCAGCGCCTTGCTTGCCCCGTTGCATGATGGTTAGAAAGTTGTCCGACTTGCTCCGTCCTGCCCGACTGCGTGAGTCACGTGACTCTCGCGAGAGCGAGGCGGGCGCAGATTTGGAGCGAGGCGCCGCAGTTGCTCCCCACCAACTGCGTCCGACTGTGGATGACAGAGGATGACGAGAAACGCATCAAGCTGAGCGCCCATTGGTTCAACACAGGTGCATCACAAACCCACAGTGAAGTGTAGAAACTTCAATTTTATATCTATTCCAAGCTGTCACTCCATATTTTACATAAATACCACCTGGAATGCCTACATTAAAATAAAAATAAGGAATCTGAAGGGCTGTGTTATTTGAGCAGTGAGTGTGGGTGGCGCTAATGCATGTTTTAATTTGTTTACAAACCGCTGTTAAACAAAACTGTAGAAGAAGAAAAGCAGCAGTGAGTGTGCTGCGGGGGTGTTCGACTTGTTGACGCCTCGCCTGACTGTGCTCGCCTGCTCTCGTCTGCTTTCCAGGCGAGGCGGCAGTCATCTCAAACGAGCCTACTGTCGCAGAGCGTGAAACGCTGTGGGCGGTTCCAGCGGCAGGGGGCGCGAGGTAAATGGACCAATCAGACACGGAAATAGAGCAAGACAGCCTATCAAGATGCAGCGTCAAAGCGGCTTTTTCAGGAGGCAAGCCGCCGAGCGCTTCATGATGTGCACGTACCGTCAGCGGCACAGGAGGCGGGCAGAAGATCACAGCAGCACCGTCATCAATCGGCATTCGGCTTTGAAGACACATAATAACAAGAAGACGGATCAGCAATCGTCACTGTGTGAGCGACACACCAGACTCACACATTAGCTTTTTTTTTTTTTTAAAGGTCAAACAGTACCGACCCCAGGATACAACCGTCCCTTTGCAGCACAGAATTGCACTTTTTTTCCCCAAACAGTCAAGACCAAGTGGAACAAGTTTCAACTTCAATCAGAATTGCACTCCACCCCCCCCCCCCCCAAACAGTTAAGAACAAGGTTTCTGACTAAAACGTTTTCCCTTAGGGAAGAGAGAGAAGAAAAAAAAAAGAAAAAAAAATCTGCATCCTTTTTTGGTTAAACACTTTTTTTTAAAGGTCAAACGGTACCGACACAGGTCTTTTTTTTTGCTGTAGTTTCAGAGAGGGATGGACTATGGCTAGCAGTCAGTGGATGTAATGTGGTCAAAAGAAAATATAGTTACTATGAGAATAGGGGAAGTTAGCCCGGATGCCTTTCTGTCAAGCCATGATGCAGAAGATAGGAATTGCCGTACATCAGAATTGCTCAACTGACATCACTGATGACGTCGCGCCGCCAACACTTAGCCAATTTGAACTAAGAGGGGTTGTTCTACCTTGTATTCTTTTATAAGGTCCTCCCAAGGTTCACCCAGGTACATGAGACGACATTTCAGGATGCACTCTCTTCTTATGGTCATGTCTGCAGTCTGAGGAAGAACAGTTCTATTATTTAAATTGCATACACACTAAAAGACTCTTTGGCCATGGATCACACTGATACACAACTCATTCATAGATACCTCATCCAACACCTTCAAAGTTGTGGCAGTCTTGACTTTGACAGCCTCTCCCCTGCTCCTGACGATCCCCAGCAGTTTGCTCGAGTAATAGTCCAACTGTGCCATGGACTTGGTCTCCATTGGAACTATAGTGACCCTCATGAACTCAGCATTTATCTGGAAAACTAAAAACAGCAGAGTGAGAATTAAGAATTAAAGGGATAAGTCAGACTTTTGATGTGGGTATGAGGTACTTGCATAGTCAGTGTACTACATGCAGTTAAATGCAGCCGGCGCAGTTCCAGTTTGGGGAAATGGAGGCCGGCCACGTCAGGCAAGTACGTAGAGCTGTCTGAGTGTGAAGGGGCCATGACCAAAAACATTTAAAAAAAGCTTGCATACTGCTAGGGCCCTATTATAGGCCATCTGCTGGCCGTAGAGTCACACAACGGCAACTGTAAAGTTGATGTGTATAGATAGAGCTGAACGGTCACGTGACATTGGGGTGTGGGGTTGTGGTTTTTGCTCCAAGTGAAATGTTTTCTGGTCACTCAAGATGCAGTCACGGGTTGGCTTGGTTCCATCCATAAAACTCATATAACTTAAGGATGTTTCTAAATGTCTATGGACAAATGAATGGGAAACTCACTTCAAGATGATGGCAGCTCTATAGCACCTTGCACACAAAGAGAATCACAAGATTTTCAAACTTGCTGTCAAGGATCCGACACAGACTGCGAGGCCTCCAGAAAGACCCTGAAAGCCTCGGCATCCGCCCTCTCCTCCAGCTGTGCCTGCTCCCATGGTCACCATGCTCCGTGGTCCAGGAGCCGCTGGACGAAGGCCGCGCTGCACCTGTGATGCAGCACCACCTCAAGCCACGTCACGGGTCAGAACGCAGACGGGCTGGAGCAGCAGGCGGAAGCAGTCCAGGTGGTGGCGGGCGGCGCTGATGTAGAGAGGAGATTTGTGGAGGGCGTGTGATCACTGTCTATGTGAACAGGAACAGCAGCACGGAACCTGATGAGTTCCTGCAGTATGTCCAGCCTACCCGCCCAGACTGCGCTGTAGACCGGGCTGTATAGACAGACAGACAGACAGACAGGCAGGCAGACAGACAGACAGGCAGACAGACAGACAGGCAGGCAGACAGACAGACATACAGACACACACAGACAAACAGACAGACAGACAGACAGACAGACAGACAGACAGACAGACAGACAGGCAGGCAGACAGACAGGCAGGCTCATTTTGACCGTTAGATCTGTATGATCTCTCATGATATACCCAATTGAGAGAAATGCATTTATTGTGTTAAGATATCTTTTAAAAAGATGAAATAACACCAACATGTTAAAAGATAAAAAGAATAGTCCTAAAACCCCGGGAAATTCAAAATGAGATCAAAATGACCGCCTATGGCCGTTCGAAAATGCTCATATTTTCTTACCCTCTACCTAATTCATATGAAAACTATTTTAAATTAAAATATTGCACAAGGCACAAATACATTTCGATAAGGTCAAAAAGGCTGCCATGGCCGTTCTTGTGTTAAAAAGCTCTCTGCTTGTTACAAAGTGATTCTCTATCTCCACTTCCTTTCATATGACTATCTGCTCACATATGTTTTTTTCAAGAACCTTTGATAAAACCCTATGTATGGACACAGGTCTATAATTCTATAATTACCTTGTATAACCTTAATCCCTTTCTTATACAGTGAAACCACTCTGGCCAGTTTAAGATCATTGGGGACCTTGGCCTGATAGAGAGGTTCACAGTGTGAGTTATGCAAGGCACAACAGGCACAGCATTTTAAGTAGCCTAGGCCTATGGTGAACATGTCTCATCCAGTGGGCTAGCTCGGGGTGTTAGCATTAGTAGCCAGAGTTGAAGTTTTGTTGTGAATCATTCATCTGAACTAGGCTCAAGGGCGATTCTAGGATCAGAGCTCTACACTAAATCCCATGACACTGGATAACATGATTACGGGTAACATGATTTTCTATATATATTTTAATTTACAACAATAATACTTTTTTATTACGTATTAACACGTTCACTGCCGTGGACGAGATATCTCGTCAAGCAGAAACCAACGCTTGACTGCCGTGGACGAGATATTATCAAACCCTTTTACGTCTGCTATAAAAATATGGGAGCCACCGAACGTGTACAACCCATTCCACCGACCCACTAAGTTGCGACAGTGCTCTCCCAGACTAGAGAAAGCGAGCCAAAACTGCAGGGAAAAGCGTGAGGAAACCATTCTCATACTGTAGAATGGTTTGGCGAAAACGCTTTCGCGCTGGCGCACAACGGTGGCGCACAACGGTGGGGGGTTCCAAAAATAGACTGGGTGCAACACACTTTGAAACACGCAGCATGAAGCCAATCGCAAAAGCTTCATCAAAGCTCTCAACCGAAACCCCAAGAAACGAGCGAGCCCCATCCAGGTTCGCCCGACGAGGGGCCGCCAGGCAGCAGACAGGCAGCAGAAACTCGCTTGTGACACACCCGCTGCAGCCACGGAGGGAGGAGGCGAACACACACGGAGGGAGGAGTTTGAAGGAGAGGGGGGTTTCCTGCTGTTATGGAGGAAAATACTGTTCAAAACTATTGTTTAGATGTCTGACGTCTTACTGATGCCAAAAATAAATGGTTAAAGTGACTGTTCTATCGAATTTCACAAAAAGGCATTTTTCTCAGCTTTCAATTTCAGACGCTGAAACCATGCTGTATTCAACTGCTAATGCCTACATAACTACTAACTCTACAAACTAACTCTTTTAGACAGAGAAAGCACACATTCTATTAGTTCTTTTGAGATATTTTGTGTTCACAAAATCCTAACAGAAAATAATCCTCGGCTCTTGAAAGATGAGCCAGAATCCTCAAAAAAACCCTTGGCAGAAGCTACCTACAGTAAAAAAAAATCTGTTGGCAGTGAATGTGTTAAGTAACATGAATTTTTACATTAGAAAATGAAAAAATGAATATATGATGTTTGAATAAGTATCCAACCCCCTTCACTTTGGCAAACCTCAACTGAAATACACAATGCTGCAACGTATGTGCATGGGCAAAACAGAAGCTAATACTAATACTGGCTAGGTATCAGCTTTCAACTCAAGTCTTAAACCGCTACTGTCACCGGGTGGTGTCTTTAATAAAAACCCTTTTTTCTGTTGGGGAGCAACAACAAAATGCAAGGCGGGGGCAGAATAAAATAATGTGTCCTTTATTACAACAATATATATATAACTAATCCAATGGATAAAAAAGGTGCAAAGTTCATGGAAGTTCCAGTCCTCCTCAATTGTCCCTTGTCCTCGCTCCCGAAGACAGGCAGCAGACGAGTCCTTCGTCTGCCGGGGACGGCCGATCACAGCAGCAGCTTAGAATAAAAACAGATATCTCGTCAGGGGGATGGTCTTCCTTAAAATCAGTCTGTTGTAAAGCTAAAACGGGGCACTCGATAAGGCTTAGCTGGGAAGATATTTAACAAAATAAAAATAGTCCACGGCACACCAAGAGTTCAACTCAGGAACAAATCAAATAAATAAATGTTATGATTGCACTGCAAATAAACCCACTTCAAATCAAACGAAATAAGACCCAGTCCAAACTGTCATAGCCTAGCAATCCGTGTATGTTGTGTTCTTTCATTTTTCCGTTTCAAAACCAAATCGGAAAAACCAAATAACGGTTTCGTTTTTTTCTTTTTCCGTTTTAAAACCAAAACGGAAAAACGGAAAATCCCAAAACGAAAAAACAGGAGGTTTTTCTGTTTTAAAACTAAACGGGAAAAGGGGAAAATCAAGTTTTATTTGTTTTGTTTTGTTTCTGTGATATTTGGATATTTTTGGAAACCCCCGTGAATGCTGGGAAAACGAGGAGAGGAGAGGAGGATGCGTGACATTTCCGCGGAAGTTTGAGTCTCAGAAAACAGGAAGAGAGGAGTTGTATGGTCTGAAGTTTGCTTGTTACGTTTTGACAACTTATTGCAGTTATGACCGCACTTGAACCTTATCATAACTTGATCCACGAACTGTTTGAAAGTGGACAAACATACTCCGAGATCAGTGCCGCTCTGCAGCTTTCTGGTTAGTAACGTTATTTCGTTATTTTTTATGTTGTTTGTCGTTTTTATGTTTTCCTCTCCATGTGGCCATGCTTTCAAACTTATATCAGCTAAAACAGATGTTTAGGTAACGTTACATTAACGTTAGCCTGCAAGCTAACGTTAGCTTTCAGCTGTTATATTTGAGGCAAACCTGCCGCTCATGTTGTGGTGTTGTACAGTATAACGTAGCGACTAGCTAGCTTGTCTGTCTGACCGTCTGCATGTCTCTTTGTCTGTCAATCTGTCTCACTGTCTGTCTACCTGACTGTCAGTCAGCAGATAGACAGACAGTGAGACAGACAGTCAGTAGCTTACATCAGTCAGTGACTAACTGACTTTCTGACTGTCTGCACGACTGTCTGTCTCACTGTCTACCTGACTGTCTGTCTGTCTACCTGACTGACTGTCTGTCTGTCTCACTGTCTACCTGACTGTCTGTCTGTCTACCTGACTGTCTGTCTGCCTGTCTACCTGACTGACTGTCAGTCAGCGTCTCTCTGACTGACTGTGTGTTTCGCCGGTCTACCTCACTGACTGATGTCTGTCTGCCTGACTGTCACACTGGATGTTATGTAATTTAGTGTATAGCTTTCCATTGTTGCTTTGAATTTGACATTAGGCCAGCCATGACAATAGAGGCCTCTTTTAGGTCTGTGACCTCTGACCCCTTTTGTTTTTGCCCATAGTCTTCTGCACGGTGCAGCCACAGTCTTCATCACCAGTGTCAGGCCCAGTCTCCTGAAAGGTTCCGCCTGTGTCATTGGTGTCCGGGCCATCGTCCAGGGTTGCTCCACCCTTCAGCCCAACCTCCTGGACACCCTCTACACCTGTTGTGCCTGTTCGTCGCTGCCCAGGCCACATCACCTGCTCACTTCCTGCATGGGGCGACTACTTAATTTGAACATCCTGGACTCAATCTCCCAGAATCTTTCACACCATCACCTCTCACTCACCTCATTAGTGCCCACGATCAGGATTTGATTACCCCACCTTCATAGCCTGGGTAAACCCAGCCTCCACATGACCTCTATCATCTATCATACTATCAGCACCGAAGAAATGTACACTACAGGCATAGCCTGTGACGTCACGTTGAAGGCTGGGTTTACCCAGGCTACCACCTTCATCCTAGCCTGGGTAAACCCATCCCCCACGTGACCTGCTCTCAGACCTGTTCTCAGTCACTATGACTAGGACTGGGAACTGAGAGAGCAGGTCACGTGGGGGCTGGGTTTACCTAGGCTACCTTCATCCTGCCTTTTATAAATGGTTATACTTGCAACCAGGGTCTAAGCTGATATATTTCATACATCTTTGTACCAGCTAACATCCATGCCTCTACATACATGCAATATTATTAGTCTAAAGTTTAGACTTAGACTACCAACCAGCAAATATCTCCAAATAAAAGCTGAGAGGACTATCAGCATATCAACTTCTTGGTTTAACAGTCTACATATAAAATTGTATTTTTTTTTCTTTTACCAAAAAGTCGTTCTACTCTTACAGGCAGGGCTATGTCGAACACGGACCATAGACAAGTAGCTAGTGCCAAGTACTGTAGCTTAAAAAAATGACCAGCAGGTCAATTCACACTCTTACATAAAGGTGGCTATGTGATAGACCAGTGGTTCTGACCCTTTTCCTTTCAAGGACCCCTATGAGGACCACAATGGAATAAGCCTTTGGGCTTTATTGTGTTTTCATCCTCAGCGATTCTTTTATTTTAAATTTCTCTTCTATGTTAGTGTGTTGGCAAGACGTGCCCTTTTTAATCACCAAATAAAACCATACCATAATTTAGTCCCCAAATTAGGGCCACTGACCCATTTGATTGGGGGGGACTCTCACACACAAATCTGAGAACATTGTTATGTAATTTTGTCCAGAACTCCATAACTGTCTGCATTGTAGAGAGAGATATGACAGATTTGCTGGGGCCTCTGTGTATAATCTAGAGCAGTGGTACTCAGCCTTGCCCTACTCAGGAGACACTGACAAAAACAAAGCTTTGAAAGAGCCACAATCCAAGTCCCTTTCCTCCCATTATTTTATTAGATTTGTATTTATTTATTTTAAGTAGCCGCATGTGGCTCTAGAGCCTCGGGTTGAGTATCACTGATCTAGAGAATGAGTGATATTGTACCAGCCTTAAGCTATACTCTGTATTCCTCCGCTTGCAAGCTATAATATATTCATCTGAGACCAACCTCTGACTCCAGAATCTTTATTCAAGTATTTTACATCATGCAGTGTCAACTTTTGACCATTAAAGCTGTTTGGCATATCATGTCTACTAAAATGTACTGACTGCATTTGTAGTCAATTCTAAATACTTGAGGGGAAAGGGTGGGCATTGGACCTTTGTAGACCATATTACAGTAGCTATCATTTAGCACAATTTTATCTGTAGCTGATATCCATCCATACCTTAATTGCCTGGAGAGTTTGGTCTTCACCTGCTTTAATTGTAAAGGATCTTAAGTGTATGATTTGGTGCTGTATAAATACAATTGCTTCACCTATATATTTTTAATTCAGCAAATCAATAATCAGCTGTGTTCAAAATCAAATTTAGTATCCATTTTGTCTGTTTAAACAATTGACACATATTCAAATAGTATTTGTAATTTACTTTGAACAAACATATCTAATACATGTGGCAATGCATATTTTGAACAAGCATATACATGCGGCAATAATACATATTAGGAAATGTAAACCTTTTTAATAAAAATAAATAAAAAAAGACCAAACTGTCTTGTCTTATCCGAACTCTGCATCATCTATTCAAATTGCTCCTGCCAGAACTACCTTTTGTATAATAATCAATTGACCGATGACCAAAAGGGTGGACAGGGTGGAGTGACCTGACACGGCCTAGAGTGTGTTCTATTGAGTGTGATCAATAGAACACATGAGAAAAAATAGATTAACAGAACCTTTAAAGGAACACTGCAAAGGATGAAGGTGGGGCATAGATTGAGGTGGGGTAATTCAATCCTGATTGTGGGTACTAATGACGTGTGTAACTGGCAATGGTGAGAAGTGATGTGAAGGATTCTCTGAGATTGAGTCCAGGACGTTTAGCTTGGGTTTTTGAACAGCTGCCCCTTCAAATGGTACATTTATTTGAAACAGATACACAAATCACAAGCTGGTCTAGTTAAGTGTCAGTTGATGTATAGTTCAAATTAAGTAGTCGCCCCATGGAGGAAGTGAGCAGGTGATGTGGCCTGGGCAGCGACGAACAGGCAGGTGTAGAGGGTGTCCAGGAGGCTGGGCCGAAGGGTGGAGCAACCCTGGAGGATGGCCCCAATGACACAGGTGGAACCTTTCAGGAGACTGGGCCTGACACTGGTGATGAAGACTGTGGCTGGGCCGTGCAGAAGACTATGGGCAAAAACAAAAGGGGTCAGAGGTCACAGACCTAAAAGAGGCCTCTATTGTCATGGCTGGCCTAATGTCAAATTCAAAGCAACAATGGAAAGCTATACACTAAATTACATAACATCCAGTGTGACAGTCAAGCAGACAGTCAGTGGCAGACAGACATCAGTCAGTGAGGTAGACAGGCGAAACAGTCAGTCAGAGAGACGCTGACTGACAGTCAGGTAGACAGGCAGACAGACAGACAGACAGTCAGGTAGACAGTGAGACAGACAGTCGTGCAGACAGTCAGAAAGTAAGTTAGTCACTGACTGATGTAGGCTACTGACTGTCTGTCTCACTGTCTGTCTATCTGCTGACTGACAGTCAGGTAGACAGACAGTGAGACAGATTGACAGACAAAGAGACAGGCAGACGGTCAGACAGACAACCTAGCTAGTCGCTACGTTATACTGTACAACACCACAACATGAGCGGCAGGTTCGCCTCAAATATAACAGCTGAAAGCTAACGTTAGCTTGCAAGCTAACGTTAATGTAACGTTACCTAAACATCTGTTTTAGCTGATATAAGTTTGAAAGCATGGCCACATGGAGAGGACAACATAAAAACGACAAACAACATAAAAAATAACGAAATAACGTTACTAACCTGAGCAGCGCGGAGCACCAAAACGCTGCAGAGCGGCACTGATCTCGGAGTATGTTTCTCCACTGTCAAACAGTTTGTGGATGAAGTTATGATAAGGTTCAAGTGCGGCCATAACTGCAATAAGTTGTCAAAACGTAACAAGCAAACTTCAGACCATACAACTCCTCTCTTCCTGTTTTCTGAGACTGAAACTTCCGCGGAAATGTCGCGCATGCGCCTCCTCTCCTCTCCTCGTTTTCCCAGCATTCACGGGGGTTTCCAAAAATATCCAAATATCACAGAAACAAAACAAAACAAATCTTGATTTTCCCCTTTTCCCGTTTAGTTTTAAAACAGAAAAACCTCCTGTTTTTTCGTCTTTTGATTTTCCGTTTTTGTTTTAAAACGGAAAAAGAAAAAAACCAAACCGTTATTTGGTTTTTCCGATTTGGTTTTGAAACGGAAAAACGAAAGAACACAACATACACGGATTCTAGCCCACGTTAAAGCGCTGGTATTAAAACCCCCACTTGATGGATAACTATAGTTTAAAAGGCGTCAATATGGGCGCCGATAAATAGCTTGCTGCGCTGGTAAAGGGTTGTAGAGAAGGGTGTAAGAGAGGGACTTAACTGGAGGAAGGGCGGAACGCGTCCCCACCCCTCCACTTTGGTCCAAGGCCTCTTCTCTCGAACACCGGATGGCACTGGAACGGGAACGGCTGGCTAGTTCTCCCTGGTGACTGGGCTGGCTCTCCCGGACGGCTTCCTGGGTGTAGCAGACGGCCGCTGTGGCTGTAGTAGGGCTCACGCGAAGGTGACTAATTGTATTGGGTCCCTAAACCAGAATGTGCGATCCAGCATGAGAAATCTGGGTGTCTTTTTTGATCAGGCCATGCTCTTTGAAAAACATATTAAGTCCCTGTCACGTACATGCTTTTTTCATCTTAGAAATATTTCAAAGCTCAGGTCCATTGTGTCACACTCCGAGCTAGAGATGATTATACACGCTTTTGTGTCATCTCGCTTGGATTATTGTAATTCTCTTTTTACTGGCCTTTCCAAATCCTCTCTGGACCATCTTCAATTAATCCAAAATGCTGCTGCCCGTTTACTGACCAGGTCCAGTAAGTATTGTCATATCACTCCAGTCCTGGCCTCGCTGCACTGGCTTCCGGTTAGTTTCAGAATCCAGTTCAAAGTGCTCGTTATAACATACAGAGCCCTGCATGGTCAGGCACCGGCATACCTGGGTGATCTGCTCCTTTCTCATGTTCCCAGCAGGTCACTGAGGTCTGCTGACCAGTGCCTTTTAGTTGTTCCCCGTACTAGGCTCAAAACCAAAGGGGATCGAGCTTTTGAGTCCGTGGCACCAAGGCTGTGGAACTCTCTTCCTCACGATCTGAGAACTGCTGCCTCTGTGGACATTTTTAAGCGGCGGCTAAAAACGCTTCTATTCACACAGGCCTTTGTCTAGGGACTCACTCTTTTAATTTTATTTCAATTTTATTTGACTGCTCCTCTGAAATTTGATCTGTAGTCCTGTATTTTTGTATTTGACTGTTATTTGCTTTTGTCTTTTTGTTTTGTTTTTCTGTTGTTATTTTATCCTGTATGTATTTTAACTTGTGAAGCACTTTGTGAGTTTTCTCTGTGAGAAGTGCTATATAAATAAAATTTACTTACTTACTTACGCTGTCTCCCGGACCTCTCGAGCACGGACGGGTGCTTGTGGTTCTGCTGCAACAACAGTCTGGTCGGGTTTGGCTCTCAACCGCTTTCTGGCTCGTCTCTTCCAGGCACACTCTCAATGTCTGCTTCCCTCCAGCTCTCCCTCTGTCCTCTCGGCTGCTGCTTAAATAAGAAAGCCAGGGGGAAACCAAACTGCCCGCACCTGTGTGCAATTGGTGCCAATCAAACCCCTGTGGCAAGAGTAGAAGGCGTGGCACTCAATCTCTCACACACACACACACACATAGACACTAGTCACCCTGTGACACCACCAAAGTGACATCTGGTTTGACGTACGTGTTGCTTTCTGAGATACTTTTCTGCTGACCAAAGTTGTTGTTTTTCGCACCCTTCTGTGTAAATTCAGCAGTTTCAGAAGGGTTGGTGCTAGACGAGCATCTGGTCACGGTCAAAGTCACTTATGGTGTGAGGTGCATATGTACAGTAAGTCAGTTTGTTTGGCCATAGTAACCACCCGCAATGCCAGCATTGGTAACATTTAACATAATTGCTATAATCAGAGCGAAATAAATTAGAAACAATATAAACACATATTGCATTACACCTCGAATTGGGTCAACAAACACTTTGATGACGTCATCTTAGACAAACCGGCGCTCTGAAATTATTCCCACATTTCCTAACTGTAATTCCAACCCCGACAACCATTCAGTTCACTTTTTTACAAGTCGAAGCTTGTTTTTTTCCCCGACTGGATGTCTGCCCACCACCTCAAGCTCAACCTTGGTAAGACAGAGCTACTCTTCCTCCCTGGGAAAGACTGTCCTCTCGCAGATCTCTCCATCTCCATCGACAACACCACTGTACTTCCCTCCCAAACAGCTAAGAACCTTGGGGTGATCCTTGACAACCAGCTGTCTTGCTCAGCCAACATAGCTCCTACAGCACGCTCCTGTAGGTTCGCTCTCTACAACATCCGCAAAATCCGTCCCTTTCTCACAAGAGAAGCGACTCAACTCCTCGTCCAGTCTCTTGTCATCTCCCGCCTGGACTACTGCAACGTGCTCCTGGCCAGCCTACCTGCCACCGACATCAGAACGCAGCTCATTCAGAACGCTGCAGCCCGTCTGGTTTTCAACCAACCCAAATTCTCTCACGTCACTCCCCTCTTCCAGGAGCTCCACTGGCTTCCCATCTCGGCCCGCATCAAATTCAAGTCACTGGTACTGGCCTACAGGGCTGCACACCAAACAGCTCCCCTGTACCTGCAATCTATGGTCAGGTTCCAAACCTCTCAGCGCTCCCTTCGCTCCTCCACCAGTGCTGGTCGCCTCGCCCCTCCTTCGCTACGGGGGCTCAAAAGTCGCTCATCCCGATCTCGACTCTTCTCGTCCCTGGCACCTCAATGGTGGAACGAGCTTCCACCTTCGGTCAGGACGGCTGAATCACTGCCGATCTTTCGGAAAAGACTAAAGACTCACCTTTTCATCTGGGCCCTTCTTGATCTAACTTCGTTCTCTCTCTCTTTCTTAAAAAAAAAAAAAAAAAATACTAACCAAAACTTGTACCACTGTTCCTTCAGAAGTTGTAGTTGTCATAGACTGTACTCCATAGTTGATTGCTCTATTGCTGACAAAAATGTGTTATTGTAAGTCGCTTTGGATAAAAGCGTCTGCCAAATGACGTAATGTAATATAATGTAATGAGTTCAAAGGTGTCTTGAACGCAGCAAAAAACTGAACTTGTGTGAGCTTGTCAAACATGGACTGTGCCGTTAACCCGGGGACAGTGGGTTTGTCGAGCAATTAGATCATAATAATAATAATTATTATTATAATAATAACAATAATAATAATAACAATAATAATAACAATAATAATAACAATTATTATTATTATTATTAATAATAATAATTATTGTTATTATTATTATTATTATTTCTATTAGAGGACAGTTTTTGTCCTATTGACTTCCATTCAAACATGCTATCTTTGGGCCTCCAGCTATTTACACAGAGCATGCATTGTCAAAAATCATGCTGTCACCCTGCAAAGACTTGGCATAGGGATCAATCTCATGCAACCTACATGAAATGTGAAATGGACATGGATGATGAACTGAACAGACCAATGATGATGCTGTGACTAACGTTACATTTACTGCCCTGCAGTCAAAGCACTTTGTCATTTATATCATTTGCCCTACAATAATGCCTATAATAAAAATAAAAAAACACGATTTCAGACGGCAGCCCGTCTTTATTGTCACACGAACACACTACAACACATGCATGCGGCCACTACACACATTCATGCTGACGGTGGCCGGTGAAATATGTCCTCTGCATTTGACCCATCCAGGCTTGTCCTTTCCTCCAGGGGGCAGGCCAGGAGCAGTGGTCGCTATTTCTTTCCAGCGCCCGGGGACCTTCATTGGACCGTCATTGGACCAACTTCAGATGTTGTCTTCACTGGTCGGATGACAATCTTCTGCATGTTTTTAGTGGGGGGTTATGTACGGAGGAACCCCCTGGGGGGTACGGGGAGAACATGCAAACTCCACAAAGAAAGGTCGTTTCGACGAGATAGCCCACCTGGGCAGTAGGCACTGAAGATATGGGGGGGTCACAACTCCAGCGTCCCAGGTGGGAATCGAACCCAGGACCTTCGAGCTGTGAGGCGACAGCACTTACCACTGCACCACCGTACCTACATACGTACATGCAGAGATGGGCAGTATTTTAAATACATGTATTTAAAATACGTATTTCAAATACATTTGTGTATTTTGTAATTTGTATTTGGCTGGAATGAGAAAAATAAGATGTAATTTGTATCAAGATACTTTCAGACCTTGTATTTTGTGTATTTTAAAAATATAAATGTGGCCTAGTGGGCGATCCCACTAAAGCCACTAGAGGGCACTGAGCTACCAAGTATTCCTTCATGACCTGTAGCATCGCGAGACCTGTCTTAACAGGAAGCAGGAAGTGAGACTTTCTTTTCCGTTTTGCTGCTAACCAAGGAAGCCCGCGGTGTTTGTGCTGTTGTTTGATGAATGAAGGTAAATAAACCAATCTGTAACTTCTGTACAAAAATAACCAAAGATACCTGTTAATACAGTGTGTGGAAGTTTAGAGCGTGGGGTTTTGCTGTCGATGTTAGTGTTAACGGATCGGATGTTTACAGATCGTTCACTGCGTGGAAAGGACTTGGGAGTATTCTGTACTGCCGTGAGCACGCATGCGCACGTTGATAGCGTCTGCGACGCATTGTAAGTTTACTACCGTGTATTTTATTTGTTATGATTCTAAATGAAAGTAAACTGCACTTGTACTGAGGATATTTATTTTGATATGTTTACTCTTCTATGTATAGTGCTGTGCTGCCTTCAATTGTAGAGCTGTTGATCGTGCACTGGGTTTAGCAGCACCAAGACAATTAGCAGTGAGTATCTTGGAAAGCTACATTTTGCAGTTGTATGTTTTGACATGCTGTTAACTGATAGGTTTAACTGTGGTTGTTTTCTTTTATTGTAATTTAACAGGGAACCTACCATTACAGTTGTTTGTTTAGGCACTTTTATTTTATGCAGTTTTATACAGTTTTGTTTACACAAGCTCTGACACTGAAACAGTGATTTCTGCACTATACTGGAAGTGCAGTGGTTACAGTCTACACTGTGGCCAAGTTAGACTGAAGCATTAGTGATTCAGTGTATTGTACGCACTTTACAACAGAAGACTGGTGAACAGAAAGAACCACTACTTGTAAAAACAAACCTTTATTTTATTCTCATTCAATCTCCAACCTCCAATGTAATTAATACTACTTTGCCTACCAATAAAGTAGTCAGATAATAAAGATCCCCAATTATAGTTTTGTGTCCTGTGTCATTCAAATTTCACCAGGCTACACATTTTGCTACCAGGAGTGGGGTATCTTTTTTGGAGTTCCCAAATTGGAGATTAACCAGATTAGACTAGATATATTTTTTTAGTGCATAAAACAACTGTGGTGGTAGTGTGCGGCCCCGGTGCTGGAGAGTGTGGCCTGCCTGGAGTTACTGCGGAGAGCCAGTGATCGGAGTGCGCAGATCCAGACAACGCCGGGAGCCCAGAGAGAGAGGAGCGCCCCAGTGGAGGAGTGTGCAGCCGTCTCCCTGACCCCAATCTGCAGACTGTTGAGTAACTGTTTTGAGCCCATACTCTACCCAGGGACCTTTCGTCACCGCCATGTCCGCAGACGAAGGGGGTGCTGATGTCCAACGTGAAGAAGAAGAGGACGACGACGACAAAGGAGAAGAGGCGGATCAGGTTGAACAATTACAGGCACAACTTTCTGAACTGAGTGAAAAACACGATAAAGCCATGGAAGCCATCGCCACCTTAAGTAGTGTGTCAAATCGGTCATACGTCTACGTGCCTAGAGAGCGCCAGATCCAACCCTTTAGTGGGGATCCAGCTAAAGATGGTCGCTCGGTCCATGAGTTTATTGAGGAAGTAGACCGTGTAATCAGGGCCAGAGGCCAGAGGCCCGATGAACAGGTTGATTTTGTTTTGTCTTTATTAAAAGGGTCTGCTTTAGAGGAGGTCAGGCTGGGTGAGGATGGTGAGCCTACAGATCCCAGCGAGCTGTTCACTGCGCTACGGGAGGCCTATGCAGAGAAACGTAGCGTACCCCAGCTCTTACAAGCCTTTTATGGCCGCCAACAAAGGGAGGGGGAGGATTTTCAAGAATACTCACATGCACTTTCCCAGGTCTTACGACTAGCCCTGAAACAGAGACCCGATGCTGTGTCCAATGCTAAAATAGCAATTAGGGACCAATTCGTTGAGGGGGTGAGGGACTCCTCTCTTAGGAGAGAGTTGCGCAAAATGGTTAGGGATAAGCCCCAGTCCACTCTGTTGGATGTGCGTGAAGAGGCCATTGCCTGGTCCCATGAGGATATGCCCTGTAACACTAACATTGCTAAGAGCAGGAAAGTAGTGTGTGATGATAACAGGGGAGAGGGCCAGTGCTCTGGTAACTCACCGGAGAAGCAGTCTACCACTTTAGAGGACATCATTAAAGTGGTTGCAGAGCAGAGCAAGGCGATAGGGGAACTAACTATTGCGGTCAGGGAGGGGTTCACTCCCAGGGGGAGGTACAACGATGACAGGGGTGTGAAGCCCAGACTAAGGCCCCAGTTTTCAGAGGATGGAAAGCCGATCTGCTTCAGATGCCAGGGGGAAGGCCACATTGCCAGGGAGTGTCCCCGGCGCAAACCAGAAAGCCAGCTTACTGCCACCGGTGCATCCAATCAGTCAAACTAGCCACCTCGGATGCCACGAGCCGAGCAATCCGAGGTGAGACAAAAGGCTCTAAAACTCTTAACCGTGAGCGGTTTCTTGAACGGGCAGTGGGTGAGTGTCGAGAAGTGGAAGTTCAAATAGGTGGGGTTCCTGTTAAGTGCCTGTTAGATACGGGGAGTCAGGTTAGCACCATTTCAGAGTCCTTCTTCAAACAGCACCTACTAGGGAGGGAGGAAGATGTCATTCCTACAGCCAAGTGGCTCAGGTTGACTGCAGCCAATTCTTTGCCAATACCCTATCTAGGTTATGTTGAACTGGACATGGAGGCTATGGGACTAGACTTACAGGAGTGTGGCTTCTTAGTGGTTAAGGATCCGGTACCTGAGGAGTCAGTGACAGGGGACAAAGAGTCGAAACGACAGGGAAAGAGTTTTCAGGAACCAGCGCCAGGTCTCATTGGCATGAACATCATAAAGAGATGCAGGCAGTTAGTTACGGCTGAGTTTGACACTACCCTGAAAGGCGAACTTGATCCTGACTGGGGGGAAGTATTTCAGCGATTACAGAAGTGTGAGTTAGTAGGGAGGACGTCCACAGCTAGAGTTGCAGGTAGAGGTACAATACATGTACCAGCTGGTTCTGTTGCCACAGTCTATGCAAAGGGAATCAAGCCAGCCCCAGAGGATAGCGCCTTCAGGTTATTGGAGCCTGGTAAAACACCCCTACCAAGCGGGCTGGTGGTAGTGCCCACTTTAGTAGAAGCCGCTAAGTCAGTGTTCCCGGTGAGAGTAGTCAACTTTTCTCAGGAAGATGTGTGGTTGAATCCCAGAACCAGACTAGGCATAATGACGCAGGCAGAGTGTGTTGACCACAACCAGACAGAAGTGCGTTTCCAACGCATCTCAGCCGACCAAGAGGAGGTGACTGTCGAGAAAGAGAAAACGACGACAGACAATGACATCAGGTCCATACTGAGCCAGCTGCACATAGGAGGTACAGAGGAAGAACAAGCAAAGCTAGCTGTACTCCTAGCTCAATATGCAGATGTGTTTGCGTTTCAGGATGAGGACCTAGGCTACACCGACCGAGTCAAACATGAGATCCACCTGGTAGATGATATACCTGTGACGCAGCCCTACCGCCGTATACCGCCGACGCAGTATAACGAGGTTAGAGAGCATATCACTAAGCTACTAAAGAAGGGTGTGATCCAGGAAAGCACTAGTGCTTATGCATCACCAGTAGTTTTAGTCAGGAAAGCTGACGGCGGACTCAGACTTTGTGTCGACTATAGAAAACTCAACTCCAAGACCAGATGTGACGCTTTTCCTTTGCCCCGCATTGATGAGAGCTTCGATGCCCTGCACGGGGCAAGGTTCTTTTCGACTATAGACCTTGCTAGCGGGTATCATCAGGTTGCTGTACAAGATGCTGATATACCCAATACAGCCTTTACAACGCCCTTTGGGTTATATGAGTATCGTCGGTTGCCTTTCGGAGTATGCAACGGGCCAGCCACTTTTCAGAGGCTCATGCAGGCGACGATGAGTGACATGGTGTTGCAAACCATGCTCGTGTACCTCGACGACATTTTGGTGTTCTCGCAGTCGTTTGAAGACCACCTAGGGAGGCTTGAGAAAGTCCTGCAGAGACTGAAGGAGACTGGGCTTAAAGTCAAGGTAGAGAAGTGTCACTTTCTGCAGTCAGAGGTACGCTTCTTGGGGCATCAGATCTCAGCCGAGGGCATAGGGACTGACCCGGATAAAGTAGCTGCGGTGAACCAGTGGGAAGTCCCCAGTACCGTGAAGGAGTTACGGTCCTTTTTAGGCTTCTGTAGTTATTATAGGAAGTTCATAGAGGGATTTTCTCAGCTGGCGGGTCCTCTACACGACGTGGTGAACGAATGCCTCAGAAACACCAGCCCACCCAGGTCTAAACAGCTGTTTAAAAGCTTGTGGAGTACAGAGTGTCAGGAAGCTTTCGAGCTATTGAAAGACAAACTCACCAGTGCTCCGTTGCTAGGTTATGCAGACTTTTCTCTTCCCTTCATTGTTGAGACAGATGCCAGTGGTCTAGGATTAGGTGCAGTCCTTTGTCAGCAGCAGGGTAAGATGAAGAGAGTGATAGCATACGCCAGTAGGAGGCTGCGTAACGCTGAAAAAAATGACAGAAACTACAGCAGTATGAAACTCGAGCTGCTTGCTCTTAAATGGGCAGTTTCTGAAAAAATTAAAGGTTACCTACTAGGCGCTCACTTCACAGTTATAACCGATAACAACCCCTTGTGCCATCTCAACACAGCCAGGCTAGGAGCAATTGAGCAGCGCTGGGTGGCTCAGTTAGCAGTATATGACTTTGAAGTCAAGTACCGCCCAGGTCGGTGTAACACCGCTGCGGATGCCCTCTCTAGGCAGCCATTAGCAGGGGAGCCCCAGCCATACCCAGATGACCTAGAGTATGATGGCTGCGTAGCAATCTGCAACGTCAGGAAGGGAACAGCGCTAGGCCCAGACGTAGGAAGTGCAGGGATAAAGTGTTGTAGTGTTAGGCAGGTCCGTGCCTCAGAGGCCGAGCAAGGTGCTGATGAGAGTGATGGTCAGGGTAACACCCCCACCTTGCCCGGGTATTCTAGAGAGGAGTTGATCCAGTTCCAAAGTATGGATCCCACACTCGGTGCCTTCAGACAGTTCTGGGACCGCAAACAGAAGCCCAACCATGGGGAGAGAACAGGGTTAGCCAAGCCTGTAGTGTCTTTACTCAGACAGTGGTACCGGATCAAGGATATTGATGGTTTACTTCATCGAGTAATTGATGATGTACACACAGGAGAATGTAACCAACTCCTGTTACCTACCTGTTTGAAAGAACTAGTCCTGGAGAGTGTGCACGATGGAATGGGCCATCAAGGGATAGAAAGAACACAGAATCTTCTGAGACAGCGGTGCTTCTGGGTTGGGATGTATGACGATGTAGAGCAGTGGGTTAAGAAATGTCAGAGGTGCGTCCTTACCAAAATGCCACAGCCTAAGATACATGCCCCCATGAAGCCATTTCTAGCCACGCGCCCCCTGGAGGTAGTTGCCGTAGATTTCACCATCTTAGAACCTGCCTCAGACGGCAGAGAGAATGTCTTAGTGGTGACAGATGTGTTCACAAAGTTCACACAGGCATTCCCCTCTCGTGATCAAAAAGCTGAAACTACTGCCAAGATTCTTCTCCGGGAATGGTTTATGAAATATGGTGTGCCCGAGAGGCTCCACTCAGATCAGGGCAGAAATTTTGAGAGCGAGGTGATTGCGGAGTTATGCAAGCTGTATGGTGTAAAGAAAACCCACACCACGCCTCATCATCCCCAGGGGAATGCACAATGTGAAAGATACAATAGATCACTTCATGACCTCTTACGTACTTTGCCCCCAGAGAGGAAGCGCCGGTGGCCGGAACACTTAGCAGAGTTAGTTCATGCCTACAACGTCACACCTCATGCAACTACAGGTTTCACACCATACTACCTACTTTTCGGGGTTCATCCACACCTCCCTGTAGATGCGCTGTTAGGGCGAGAGCAGGTGCACGACAAGAAGCTTGACTGGCTAGTAGTGCATAGAGAGCGTCTCGACGAAGCACATGCTAGGGCAAAGAGGTACTCTGAGCAGAAGGCGGCAGAGCGGGTCGAGTTTGACAGACACAAAGTGTATTGTCCCCCAGTTGAGGTAGGACAGTTGGTGTATCTTCGCTACAGACCTTCAGGCAGAAATAAGATCCAAGATGCTTGGGGCCCCACAGTTCATAGGGTGATAGAGGTCCAAGGTACCACTCATACTGTAGAGCCTGTGGAAGGGGGTCCAGTCAAGCGGGTCCATAGGGTTGATCTTAGGCCATGTGTAGGTCCTATTCCGGTGCCCAGGAAGGGAAGGGTTACTGCCCCTATAAGGACACCTCCACCAGTCGATACTCCACCCGAGTGTATCCCAGTAGAGACCGATCCTGAGTATGTAGTCCTGCAGGAAGACCCTTACCCGACTCTGTATCAGGGGATAGATAGAGAGAGGGCGGAGACCACCGATGATCAGGAGGGAGAGGACACTGAATCTGGGGATGGTTCTGAACCAGTAGACGTGGAACCTTCTGATAGTGAAGCAGGGGTAGAGGCACCAGTTCCTGCTGCCAGGAGCAGCACTGATAGGGAGACCGGGGTCAATGTGCCTGTACCTGCGCCACGTAGGACTTTGAGAACAAACGCAGGGGTCCATTCGAATCCCCACCATGACCCGAGGTCAACATGTAGTGCGATTTCACTTAGTCCTGAGGTGTTGTCCCAGCTGCTAACTAGTATGGGTGCTGTATTCTTCAGGGAAGCAGTGAATGAGGTGAAAGTGAAGAAGTAAGTCACCGCGGACGGTGACTAAAAAGCAGGGGAGTATGTGGCCTAGTGGGCGATCCCACTAAAGCCACTAGAGGGCACTGAGCTACCAAGTATTCCTTCATGACCTGTAGCATCGCGAGACCTGTCTTAACAGGAAGCAGGAAGTGAGACTTTCTTTTCCGTTTTGCTGCTAACCAAGAAAGCCCGCGGTGTTTGTGCTGTTGTTTGATGAATGAAGGTAAATAAACCAATCTGTAACTTCTGTACAAAAATAACCAAAGATACCTGTTAATACAGTGTGTGGAAGTTTAGAGTGTGGGGTTTTGCTGTCGATGTTAGTGTTAACGGATCGGATGTTTACAGATCGTTCACTGCGTGGAAAGGACTTGGGAGTATTCTGTACTGCCGTGAGCACGCATGCGCACGTTGATAGCGTCTGCGACGCATTGTAAGTTTACTACCGTGTATTTTATTTGTTATGATTCTAAATGAAAGTAAACTGCACTTGTACTGAGGATATTTATTTTGATATGTTTACTCTTCTATGTATAGTGCTGTGCTGCCTTCAATTGTAGAGCTGTTGATCGTGCACTGGGTTTAGCAGCACCAAGACAATTAGCAGTGAGTATCTTGGAAAGCTACATTTTGCAGTTGTATGTTTTGACATGCTGTTAACTGATAGGTTTAACTGTGGTTGTTTTCTTTTATTGTAATTTAACAGGGAACCTACCATTACAGTTGTTTGTTTAGGCACTTTTATTTTATGCAGTTTTATACAGTTTTGTTTACACAAGCTCTGACACTGAAACAGTGATTTCTGCACTATACTGGAAGTGCAGTGGTTACAGTCTACACTGTGGCCAAGTTAGACTGAAGCATTAGTGATTCAGTGTATTGTACGCACTTTACAACAGAAGACTGGTGAACAGAAAGAACCACTACTTGTAAAAACAAACCTTTATTTTATTCTCATTCAATCTCCAACCTCCAATGTAATTAATACTACTTTGCCTACCAATAAAGTAGTCAGATAATAAAGATCCCCAATTATAGTTTTGTGTCCTGTGTCATTCAAATTTCACCAGGCTACATAAAATACTTTTTTCTTTAATTTTATCTTATTTTATTCTCAAATTGACACATTCTTACCATTGACACAGGTTTAAACTGTGGAGAAAAGAAATGTGACATGTTACTTCTGCTCTACCTCTGATTGGCTTACCCTCGGAACTTAACTCAACCACAAATCAGAGGCAGAGTAGGGTGGGTCTTGAGTCAGACTTCACATCACTTCTTCGTCTAGCATGATGCCATGTATTGGTGGAAATTCCCCCAGAGATAAATTACTAATATAAATTGACGATTAGATATTGCATGCACTGGCCTATCTGCAGATGAAACGGTTTACAGCATATTCAAACCAGTGTATCATATTAGAAAGACACAACTAATTATCTTCTTAACTCATTGAGTGCCAGCCACTTTTGGAGAACGGACGCTCCCAGTGCCAGAGTTTCAGAGCGTTTTCAGTGATTTCTCGAGGCCCACAGAATATTGTGTGATATTACTATGTAAACACCGAACACGCAAAAAGAACAAGGAGACTCTATTGTATCATCAGCAAAAAAAAGTTTATTGATACCATTTTCCGTTCTTTAGTTATCAGCCGGAGAAGATAGGTCAAAAACAGCAAAAACATGCATTTCTATCTAGAAGCTGAGTTATTCCGCCTTTTGTGAAATGCAGCATTTCAAGCACATTCACTGACTCTAGCTAATATTTTCTGATGTAGTGACCTGGTGTAGTTCTGTGGAGCCTGCGTGCCCCACCCCCCTCTCCCCCCCTGAGCTGCAAACTCCTCCCCACACCCACCCAGTCTATTTTCGGAGCCTCCGTTTTTGCGGGCGGTGCGGCTCACAGCGGCTCACAGAGCGACGACAGCTCACAGCGCGACAAGGAAATGCCAAACGGGACTGCAGGTAAAGGTTTGGCCCTTCGGGGTCGGGTGCTGCCTTTCTGGTGGGTAATCGTGTGGAGAAACTATATGCAGACAGACAGACAGAGGCAGAGGAGCAGTTGTGTGCGCGGATTGATTGCTGTTGGCAGGCACCGTCAAGCAGCAGCCAGAGCAATCTACATGGCTCTGGGCTGCAGCATGAGCGGTTTCGCTTTGATCACGGCTTTTTCAGGCTGTATTCCTGACATTTCTGTAATCTGGAGAGCACTGTCGCCACCTAAGGGTTCTGTAAAATAGGTTAGACACATTCAATAGCTCCCATATTGTAAGAGGCGATGTAAGAGGCTTAGATCGACATCCCCCCGTCAAAAAAATTGACGAACATGTCCGTCCTTGGCACTCTACGTTACTATGTGAAATGACGAACATGTTCGTCCATGGCACTCAATGAGTTAATTAAAATTGGCAAAGTGGGTGGCAGTGTGTGTGGCGGCAGTGGGTCATGATTGTGATGTCATCAGTGATGTCACTCGTGCCACTGATTGACCAACTGTGATGTCACTCTTGCAGTTGTGATGTCATCAGTGATGTCACTCGAGCAACTCTGATGTAGTATGAGCCGATGGCGCACATTTGCACGATGGCACCAAGGTGGGTGGGCGGTGTCTGTCTGTCTGTCAGTCATGATTTTGGGAGCCCGTGGAGCTGGCGATTTCCATAACTGCAGCCATGGCACATCATCTCCAGGGATACTGTTATGATGTCAGATATCTAGGGTTAACATGGTCAAAGTTCCAAAACTTTAGGTTAACATGTAGAAATGCTACCTGTAAGTCAAAAGCCCTCACAGAAGGTGATTAACAGCTGAAGTGAGGGAGAAATTAGCTGTGCTGAAAAACAGCTAAAACTGAAATGAAAGAACTGTAATGTGTTAGAGGGTACACAAAGGAGAATACTGTCACAGAGAGGACTAAGAGATGATTTACCATCTAAGGAAACCAGAAAATGTCACATTTGAGAAGCTGGAATCAGAGAATTAGGACATTTTTCTTACAGAAATGGCTCAAAATGATGAATAGATGATAAATATAGGCAAATAATGTAATATTTGGCAATGAATTGATGGATTTAATTGTTGCAGCTCTTTATCAGTTTTTATAAAATGTATTTGTATGTATTTTCAAAATACGTATTTGTATCTCAAATTCATTTTTCAGACCAGTATTTTGTATTTGTATTTTTTGAGCAAGTATTTGTAAATTGTATCAAAATACTTTATGATGTATTTTCGCCCATCTCTGCATACATGTAAGCTTGCCTTTACTTGATGCATTGTCGTGCGGGTTGGGGAGCATTTCTAGGAAATGCCTGCAGGCTTCTATGAAACAACAGCAGGTCACATGCTTTATCATACTTCTGTGTTTCTCTGAGAAGTGTGACACCACAAGCTCTGATACTGCTTATGCATATGAAACCTCATCCTGTTGTTTAACACCGTTTCTCTGTACTGGTTTCACACTCTCTCTCTCTCTCTCTCACACACACACACACACACACACACACACACACACACACACACACACACAGGGTGTGTGTGTGTGTGTGTGTGAGGTGTGCTGTTATGAGGTGTGAGGTCTCCGAGCAGCCGAAGATGGTGAGTTGTGCCTCCGGCTGGAGGGTTATTCTGTAGGCCTTAGAGTACCAGTCAAATATTTTGGCCCAGAATCCCATCAGTGAAGGGCAGAACCAGAAGGCATGAGACAAAATACCCTCCGACACCTGTCACCAGTGCTGAGACAGAGGGGAAGAACGTGTGCAATTTAGGCTCCATGCTTTTGATATGCGACAAATCATGTTAGTTGAAAATCACCTTTTCAGTGAGCTCAGAGAAACTTTCCACTATCAGCAGACAATTGTGGAAACAGCCTTCTAGAGAGGGGAGAGACTGGGAGAGAGAGAGAGAGAGAGAGCGGGAGACAGACTGAGGGAGAGAGAGAGAGGGAGACAGACTGAGGGAGAGAGAGAGAGAGAGAGAGGGGGAGACAGACTGAGGGAGAGAGAGAGAGGGGGAGACAGACTGAGGGAGAGAGAGAGAGGGGGAGACAGACTGAGGGAGAGAGAGAGAGGGGGAGACAGACTGAGGGAGAGAGGGGGGGAGAGACTGAGGGAGAGAGAGAGAGGGGGAGACAGACTGAGGGAGAGAGAGAGAGGGAGACAGACTGAGGGAGGCGAGGGCAATAGGGCAGGCATGGTCACACAGCAGCCGGGGGGCATGGTGGCGCAGTGGTAAGCGCTGTCGCCTCACACCTAGAAGGTCCTGTGTTCGATTCCCACCTGGGACGCTGTGAGCGCTGAAGGAGTGCGTGCCCGTCCACATGTCCTCGAGTGCCCACTGCCCGGGTGGGGTCGTCAAAAGGGCCTTTCTGTGTGGGGTTTGCATGTGCTCCCCGTGCCCCCTGGGGGTTTCCTTCATATAGGAACCCCGCACCAAAACATGCAATATCCTGGTCGCTGAAGTGGTGCCTCCTCTGGTCGTTAGGGGCGCCTGTTCGGAGGGAGGGGAACTCGTTGGAATAGCGTGATCCTCCCACGTGCTATGTCCTATCAGTGAAGCTTCCCCTGTCAGGTGAAATGTCTCGGAGGAAGCATGGAACCAGCTTCGGGTCTCCCCAGATCGGCAGAGGGTGGAGCAGCAACCAGGATAAATAATAAATTAAAATTAGCACTAATGGGGGATAAAATTGGGATAAAAAAATCTGGGGGGGAAGGCCGCACAGCAGCCGAGCTACAGGCAAGGCAAGGAAAAATGTTGCTTTTGCCTTTCTGAGCTCTTTTACAACCCTGTTCCTCAGTGTGGTAAATAAACACCTCTCATGGTCCACCTTATTCTTGAGAGCCATCTTGAGAGCATGGTCCCTTTGCTTCAGAAGTGACCATATTTCATCATTTAACCATTTAGTCACTTTGACCTGGTTCTGACGGCTTCTATCTGAGTTCTATATGACTTCTCTATTTTCCACATACAATATATAAGCAATTCATTCAACTGTCAAATCCAACACATGTTGACATTTATTATGTCTAATGGTGTGTGTGTGTGTGTGTGTGTGTGTGTGTGTGTGTGTCTGTGTGTGTGTGTGTGTGTGTGTGTGTGTGTGTGTGTGTGTGTGTGTGTGTGTGTGTGTGTGTGTGTGTGTGTGTGTGTGTACTTCACTGAGCTGTATTATGATCAGTTAGTGTCTCCGTTTGTTGACCACAGAAGTGCAGACAGTCAACAAGTTCCTCTTCAAGATGACGTCCTTCCCTTCTGTCCCTTTCGATCAAATCGAAACAAACAAAGCAGTGAAAACGTCCTTAAACTGAGTGACTTCCCAGCATGCATTGTGTAATGCATGTTAATGATGTAAAGAGGAAGGAAACCTGGCCCTTATAATCAGTTAGTGTCTCTGTTTGTTGACCACAGAAGTGCCAAGTTCTCCCCTTCAGGACGAGGTCTTCTTCTCTCTTCTGTGAGACTCTTTATATTGTATTGTATATCCTAGTTTAGAGCAACTGATAGACTTCTCATGTTATGTCCAATCTGCCTGCTGATGTGTTTGAACGTCTCTGCAGCCTGGACACAGGAGAGGACCAGCTATGAGTGTCACATCAGCATATAGTGGATTTCTTCTCTTCCTTCTGTCTGTGTCAGGTAATTATATCATTACATTACATCAGTGGAATAAGCTTCACAGTAGTCATGTCAGCTGTTCAGAAAGATCACATCTTGTGCGTCCTGGTAGCTCACCTGGTAGCACGCATACCATGAAGGCTCGGCCTTCGCGTGGCCGACCCGGGTTCAAATCCGACCTGTGGTCCTTTGTCATCCCCTTTCTCTCTCCCCACCTTTCCTGTTTGCCTACTGTCCTATATAAAGGTGAAATGCCCCCCAAAAATATAAATATAAATATCATTGCCTGATGTAATACGTGTCAGAACAAGTTCTGAAGTTATGGACTTTAAAAAAATCCACTATTACTTGATCCGTTTTGTTGTCAATCAGGTGTTTTTTCTTATGCTGGATTTCTCATTGTTTTTATGGTGTTTCGAGGGCTTGGACCCAAATGGACATAAGTGTGATTTTGGGCAATATGAATATTATATATGTCAATTGAAAGGTCTTGGTGAGATCTTTTCTGTGTCAAAAGGACACAACTGAAATCATGACCCATAAGTTTTAATTACACCAGAGCGGAAAGCCGTAACAGTAAAAGTAGGGTTTTGTTTGCTGCTAAAAGTAAGTAAAGTAAAGTAAGTAAAACTGTATTTATAGAGCGCCCTTCACAGCACTAATGCACAGAGTGCTTTACATCGGTAAGAAAAAGCAATACAGTGCAATAAAACAATAGATTAAAAAACCAACAAGGTAGAATAAAAGCATGGGATGAAACAACAAATATGACAAGTAAAACGTAAAAGCAGTGATTGTTTATCGATTGTCAAAGGCCTGTCTGTAAAAATGTTTTTTGAGCTGTTTTTTAAATCACTTTCTGATGGGACGGTCCGCAAGCCCAGGGGGAGGGCATTCCAGAGCCTTGGGGCCGTCACCCCAAAAGCTTGGTCCACTTTAGTTTTGAGTTTGGTCCTGGGGACCAGGAGCACCTGGTCAGATGACTGGCTGGAGGAGTATGGGAGGATGAGGCCTGAGATGTAGGAGGGGGCGTGACCATGGAGGGCTCTGTGAGTGAAAATGAAGAGTTTTGAAATGTATTCTGAATTGTACAGGGAGCCAGTGCAGGGCGGCAAGGATGGGGGTGATGTGACATGATTTCTTTGACTTAGTGAGCAGTCTAGCAGCGGTGTTTTGAATGAACTGGAGTTGGTTGACAGATGATTTGTTGAGACAGGTGAACAGTGAGTTACAGTAATCGAGTCTGGATGAGCAGGCCCGTATCCAGCAGGTGCCGCCGAAAAAAATGTGAGGTTTTTTCCCCCCCTTTTTTAGCCATATTTAGAGTAATATATAATTTTAAATATATATATATATTTTTTAACCTTTTTTAGCCATATTTAGAGGAATATATCATTCTAAATCAACATTAAGATTATACTGTTGTGATGTCATTATTCTGTATATTCTCTTTCATGTCACCACCTGCTCAGCTCTCCTGTCAACATAATTGTAACTAACAAACACAAACTGTTTTAGCCAAATTCATATCAAAATGACACCTACAAACACAGGTACACAACCCAAGCCGTTGTCAAAAATGGAGAGAATGCACACCATAAAATCTCAGTGAGGTGCCGGTGACGGACAAGAATCTATAAAAAGAGTAGAAACCGCACACTCTGGCTCCGATGCAATGAATTTAATAAAAAGACAACGTTTCGGCCTGGTGGCCTTTGTCAAGTCATGTACAAACAAGGTGAAGAGCACAGTCTTGTAACAGAGACACACCTAGACCACAGGTGCAGCCCAACACAACCCAAGCCGTACACAACACACATCATCGATAATAAAAAAAAAAATACAGAGGGACCTGTTGGCTGGCAAGAACATGTATTTATTGTCATTGACCAAAAACAATAATCGGAAGGGATGAGAAGGATGTGAGAGTGTCTGAGTGTCTTAGGCTTCTGCAGTCAGTCAGTCAGTCATCATCTGTTGGCCCACTGAAATTAAATAGAACAAACATAAGTTATAATGATCATTCAAAGTGTAATTGTAACAGTAATATGTGTATAACATGAATTACCTTTTCTGTGTGAGTGTACTTTGGCTTCTGCAGTCAGTCAGTTTCTAAATTAAAGCGATCCCGTGTTTTTCATGCTTTTCCATGGAGCTTCTCCTCATAGCTAGATACGGGCCTGTGGATGAGATGAAGGCATGTACAGACATTTCCAGTTCGGTGTGTGATATGATGGACCGGAGTTTTGCAATGTTTCTGAGGTGAAAGAAACAGGTGCGGGTGAGGGATTTGACATGCTTGTCCAGGTGCATTGATTGGTCAAAAATGACGCCCAGGTTTCTGAGGTGGGTGCCCACGTTTTCCTTAAAGGCCCCCAGGTGCGTGGAGACTCTGGAGGCGATGTTGTCGGCGGCTATGATTAACACCTCGGACTTTGCAGCGTCTAGTTGAAGGAAATTTCTCCCGATCCAGTTTTCAATGGCGGAGAGACATTCCTGTAAAATTGTGAGTTTCCCCAAATTGTCGGGCTTGAAGGAGCAGTACAGCTAGATGTTGTCAGCGTAGCAGAGATACCTGGGGATTTGCTGATGAGAAAGGCCAGGGGGAGCATGTATAGAGCGAAGAAAAAAGGCGCAAGGACGGCACCTTGAGGCACGCCACATGAAAGCGCAGAGGGGACGGACTTAAAAGGGCCCACAGCCACAGAG
The DNA here is from genome assembly GCF_964638095.1 of Poromitra crassiceps. Lineage (NCBI taxonomy): Eukaryota > Metazoa > Chordata > Actinopteri > Beryciformes > Melamphaidae > Poromitra > Poromitra crassiceps. Next base: position 12,589,158 of record NC_139642.1, read on the forward strand.
AAGCTTCTCTCCCTGAGGTAGGAGGCACAACAGATATGCCCACCCCACTCTCTGAGTCTATCCAGCAGGGTGGCATGATCGACCACGTCGAACGCTGCGCTGAGGTCCAATAGGACTAAGATGGAACATTCACCATTGTCAGCTGACATCAGGAGGTCAGTGCGTAACTGCACTTACAGTTGTTTGACACCTACAGTGTCAAAACCTCACTTTTGACACTGATCAAGCCTTACAGGCAGAGGATTCTAACAGCACTTAGGTCAGCTCAACATGCAGGCTGACATAAGTAACACCCACCTATAGGTGATGCACAGCAGCCATGTGCAGAAGTCTCAGCACACATCAGATATATCAGTGTAGAGAGGACATGTATGCTGACATAAGTAATACTAGCATTGGCATATGGGCTCATCCACTCATCTCATACACCCCCAAAGTGTAGGTGGTAACAGCAGCTGATCTAGGTGTTGTGGCTCTACTGTAAAATCTACTATAAGAGACTTAACCCCTCTGGCTCCAAGCCCTCAACCTGCTTCACTGGAAGATAGAGGGAGAGAGAGGGAGGGAGGGGAGAGAGAGGGAGGGAGAAAGAAAAGGGAGAGAGAGGGAGGGAGAGGGAGAGAGAGAGAGAGAGGGGGGATGGAGAGAAAAAGGGAGAGAGAGGGGAGAGGGTGGAAGAGGAGAGAGAGGGAGAGTGAAAGGGGAGAGAGAGTGAAAGGGAGAGAGAGGGAGAGGGAGGGAGAGAGAGGGAGGGACGGGGAGAGAGAGGGGGGAGGGGAGAGAGAGGCAGGGAGCGGAGAGAAAAAGGAGAGACAGAGGGGGAGAAAGAGGGAGAGCGAGGAGGAAGGGGAGAGAGAAAGAGGAGACAGTGAGAGAGGGAGGGGGGGGGGGAGAGGGACGGAGAGAGACGGGGGAGGGAAAGAGATAGAGAGGAAGAGGAGAGAGTGTGGGAGGGAGCAATAGCATTTTTGGGTGGCTTGTGCCCACCCAAAAACCATCTGATCCCACCCACAAAATACTCGACATCCAGACGAATCCATAGCTACATGTTGTGCTAGCTCGCTGGGAAGTCTACTCAAGACTACTCAATTGGGTCCCTTGACCTCTCACATCAAGATATCTGAATGAAACTGGGCTAATTACAACCACATGAGTCTTAGCTTTACAGCCATGTCTGACATATGTCAGCTACATAGGTTATATGAGCTCCAGGGTCCTAAAGACAGTTTCTGCATGCAGTGAAAAGATGTTATTCTTGCCTTTTTTGTTTCCCTATTTCTGCACACTGTGGTGCCAAAACAGTCATGGAATTGTATAATTTGGGTATGAGTCCTGTGAATCCAAAGAGCCCAATCACATGAATGTGTGGTGCAATATGGCCTCACAGTAACCATTTCAAATTGTGATGATACAATGTTTTTTACTTCTGTCTTTTTTACTGTGTAAAATGACCTATTGTGAGCTCTAGGATAATTTCATCCTGAACATTTACAAACAAAGTTAGGAAATTCCCCTTTTGTTATTTTATTATTTTACTTTGGTTTATGCCTACAAAGCAAATGTTACTTTGTACTTGAGTTCTACCCTGGAAGTGATTTTGGTATAGTATTTTATATTGTATTTAACACATTGACTGCCAGCCGTTTTTTTCTTGCTGTAGGTAGCTTCTGCCAAGCCGTTTTTTGAGGATTGTGGCTCATTTTACAAGAGCCGAGGATTATTTTCTGCTTGGAGTTTGTGAACATACAATATCTCAAAAGTACTAATAGAATGTGTACTTTCTCTGTCTAAAAGAGTTAGTTTGTAGAGTTAGTAGTTATGTAAGCATTAGCAGTTGAATACAGCATGGTTTTAGCGTCAGAAAAAATATTCAGAGATAAACGGCTTTTTGTGAAATTCGATAGAACTGTCACTTTAACCATTCATTTTTGGCATCAGTAAGACCTAAACAATAGTTTTGAACAGTAATTTCCTCCATAACAGCAGTAAACTTCCCTCTGCTCAACTCCTCCCTCCTGTGGGCGTTCTTTTTGGCTGCAGCGCCATGTCACAAGCACTTTCCTACCTTTGCAAATGCACTTTCTCATACTCTCGACCTCTCAAATAAATTTCTGAATAGAAATTAAATTACTCTAAATTATAGCGAAAAAGAAACAAAAAAGAATGGGTTGAAAATCCCATTCTAAAAGCCTTTTAGAATGGGATTTGTTTCCAATTTGGTGTCGGACTAGGGGGCAGTCCCCGCTTGTCACCAGTTTGCTTTGCTGCTGCTGTGCGGGTGTGAGCCTGTCTGTGCGGCCGCTATTTGAGGAAGTCTGGTTAGACTCGCTCGCTTCTTGGAGTTTTGGTTGAGGGCTTTGATGAAGCTTTTGCGATTCTGGTCATATTTATGCTGCGTGTTTCAAAGTGTGTCCCACCCGCAATCCACTATGCAAATCTGCAATCCCGCACCGCCAGCAATCAGCGCGAAATGAAAGCGCCTTCGCCAATCCACCTTCATGAGAATGGCTTCAGTCACACTGCTTTTTGCTTGCCTTCCTCTAGTCAGGAAAGCACTGTCACCACTTAGTGGGTCGGTGGAATGGGTTGTACACGTTGTACACGTCCAATACTTATATAAGATATGTAAAAGGGTTAGATGCACAACCCCCCGTTAAAAAAAAAAAATCGATGCCAAGAACGTGTTTACACGTTGTTGGCAGTCAACAGCTGGATTCTGAAAACGTGTTTACACGTTGTTGGCAGTGAATGTGTTAAGCAAGCAGTATTCTATCTACCATTCTACCTGTATGCAGAATATATATAGCGAGACGATTATTTTTTCATCATTGTAAAGCAAGTTAGTTAGTTCTTCAGAGATGTAGCCTCTTCATTTTGCTCTCAAAGTTCACCAGATTGATTCATTTTTACTTTAAAATGTAAACGATTTTCTCCCGGGGGGGCATGCCCCCAGACCCCCCTAGGGCAGTGATACTCAACTTGTGGCCCAGGGGCCAGATGCGGCCCGCGACAGGGTGCAGAGTGGCCCCCTGACCATTTTCTAATAATTTCACGTTAGTTTTCATTGTGAATTTGAATCTAATTCACAATAAAAACTAACGTGAAATAAGTTTGACTGAGCTCCAGCTAAATTGTCAAATAACGCCATCTGCTCACTACCCAGGCACATGTATGTACTTAACCTAACTAACTTAACCTAACTAACTATCCATGTGCACAACATTATCAGACTAAACTCCAGCTGACACTAGGCATGGGTCGATTTCCGGTTTGACCGGTCCGGTCCAGTGTACGAGCCGGAACCGGTTTGATTTCATGCAAAAGGCTTCAGACGGAGGTAGGGGAGGAGCTTCAAGGTTTGAGTGACAGATTGAGGGGAATGGCATTACGAGAATGACTCACAAGCTTGTTTTAATGCTTTTCCATTGGTTGCATTTTGTAAAACCCACACAGAGACGTGAAGGGTGACCAGTGGCATTTGTTTCATTCTGCTCCGTCTTGTCTCTATGACCCTACAGAATGGATGGTTAAAGCTCTCTTTCTGACTTTAAAACTGTTATCAACAACATATATATAACATAACATTCGCTCTAGTCTAGGTGGTCTAGCTGCTGATCATGAGGATATCCGACTTGTGTCACACTGTTATTGTTCCCCGGAACAAACTAACTAGGTCCCCCCCCCCATCAAATTGAATAAGTTATTTCTTGTTTAGACTTATTTAGGCCTTAATAGTCTTGAGAAGAACTGTAGTATAGGCATTGGACATGTCATTTCAAAGCAGCAGCAATGTCCTTTACACTTTAATTTGTTTATTCATGCAGGCTACAAACATGTTGTTTTAATGTGTAAAGGGTGAAATAAAGATCAATCAAGATATTCTTATATATATATATATATATATATATATATATATATATATATATATATATATTAGAATTGTCGAATTAGAATAATCGTATTGGACAGTCGAATCCGATGTCGACTGGCAGAATCCTGAGTCGAGGACAGCCCCTAGTTACATGTGACAAAGGTCCTGGGTCGGATTCAAACCCACAACCTCACACACATTTTCAAAGCAAAGTATTTAACTCTGCTTTCTCATATCAACATGATGATGTTATTATTGTGTATCCATACTAAACCCTACCAGGTCACTTTATGATGCTCTCACATCAGTGTGCCATCTCCATATGATGATACTACTGAGCCTTGGAGTCCTCTGTACTGGGTGTGATAGGTGTCACCTGATCAGCATCTATTAACAGTTGTGTTTGACACTGCGCTCAGCAGCAACATGTGTTAGATGTGTAACACGACCAGCATTATGGCAGCTGGTGATCAGCACTTGTCATTCTGAGGAGTTTGAAGCTTAACCACAAAATCCACTTTTCCTCTTGGTACTAAGATCCTCTCTGTTTGACTTCACAGTGGAGCTGAGATGATGCAAATGTCAAACTGGTTACAGTATGGGAAATGTAGTCCAGGGGCCATATCTTCCTAACTTGAAAATCCTATCTTAACTGTTTGGCAACCATGGTAATTAGAGTTGGGACCTGATTTAGGAAAATACCCATTACAGATGAACAGTTCGTAAGTCAATATCCCCATCCTAATTTAAGACAGGAAGAATGTTTTACAGAAGCATCCTAACTCCCCAAAATCTTCAAAAAGCTCTTCTAACTTTAAGATACCCGCTAGGCCAGGGATACTCAACTTGCAACTAGCGGATTGTAGGTGTCAGACGGAGTTTAGTCTGACAATGTTGTGCACACCGGATAGTTACTTAGGTTAAGTACATACATAAGTGCCTGGGTAGCGAGCAGACGGCAGGATTTGACAATTTAGCAGCTAAATCATAGATTATTGAAAGGTATTCCATATTCCAGACTGAAATGATATAACAGAAGTGGAGTATTGGCCAGAATTACATGAACATTTGGACACTTATTCAGCGGGGTATCTTGCATGTTGCGTTCAGGTGCACTGTAAAAAAAAATGCAATTCCATCGCGGGCCACACAGGGGGCACCCGCGGGCCGCATGTGGCCCGCGTGCCGCCAGTTGAGTATCACTGGGCTAGGCTGTCCTAACTTCAACTTGAGCTTTATAGTTAGGCTAACTGTTTGGCGTTTTGCTAACTTGAGTCTCTAACGTTATGGCTGTGCTTTTATTACATTTACAAAACCAACAAAATGTCAACAGGCGTAACTTGCCGAAAGGCTCATGCTGGACCCGAATGGTGTGCTGACAAAACGCTCGTTAATAGATACTTACCCCGCTAGCTGGGCGCTTCTTGCTCATACTGAGCATTAGCGCCCGGCGACCATCAACGCATTTCCAATCAAACAATCGTGCCGCTCTCACGTCTAGGTATAAAAAACAACCCTTACCTGAACCAAACACGTGAAGTGAAGATGCTATCCGATGGCCAACATCCTCTTCTTTCAAATACATATAGTTGCCGCTTCCAAATTGTTGCATTAAATCCACTTTTCTGTCTTTGAAAAACCAAAAATCATTAATCTGGAGCAACCGGAAGTGTAGGGGGCATTAGTGAGTAAACAGTGAGTCGTATTTCCGGGTTGCTCCAGATGAATGATTTTCGGTTTTTCAAAGACAAAAATCCACCAGTTGAGAAATAAGGAAGTGGTGCCTGTTGCTCGGTAACAGGCATAAAAACTGATGTTGGATTGGGTACTTAGGATTTCCTAACCAGACATAAGATAGGATTTAGTAAGATAAGATAGGAATCCCTTTTTTATCAATTTTTCATTGAGTCTGTTTTTTTTACAAGAAAAAATAATACAAATAACAAAACAAAACAAACATTTACATAAAACCTATATAACCACATACACAACCAGATTCACTCAGAACCCCCCTCCCTGCAGGATGCCCCACCCACAAAACCAGCAAAGATATTAGCTCACAGTACAGTATAATATATTAGATAAGATATGATTATATTAGATAAGATAGGATTCCTAAAGTTAGTTAGGATTTGCTTCTGTAATACGAAATCAGAAAAAATCCTATCTTAAAGTAGTCCTATCCTAACTTAAGACTTAAGATAGGAAGTTTCTGTAATATGGCCTCAGGTCTCTAGCAGCTTTACATACTGCAGCAGTTACACTGCAGATGAAAGTCTGTCCTGTCATGTGAATGTGATGTGGTTTGTGAAGTGCTCTGTGTTACAGTGGTACAGCCCTATCCTGTAATGCAGGGGTGCCCAATACGTCGATCGCGATCGACCGGTCGATCGCGAAGGTAGTGTGGTCGATCGCATGGCATTGAGGGAAGGAAAAAAATAAAAAAATAAAATAAAAATCTTTTTTTTTTTTTACTGTTTTTCCACTGTTTCCACTGTTTTTCCACTGTTTTCCCACTGTTTCCACTGTTTTTCCACTGTTTCCACTGTTTTTCCACTGTTTTTCCACTGTTCCACTGTTTTCCACTCAGTGTATATATATATAAATAAATATGTTTGGTAGATCACTTTGACTTGGTCATTTTAAAAGTAGCTCCCAAGCTGAAAAAGTGTGGGCACCCCTGCTGTAATGTGTTTGTGAATGTGATGTGGTTTGTGATGTGCTCTGTGTTACAGTGGTACAGCCGCAGGATGACTGGGGAGTGACTTACACTCCTACTGAGATCTGTGCCATCAAAGGATCTACAGTGGACATAAGCTGCTCCTACACATACCCAGCCTACCTAGATCACCTTAATGTCACGGTTAAGAAGACGCTGTGGTTTAAAGAGGAGGGTGGTAAACCTGTGGATGTGACAACAGACTCAGAGTATGCCGGTCGTGTGGAGTATGCTGGTGATCAGAGGAACTGCAGCCTGAGAATCACAGACCTGAGAGAGAGTGACTCAGCTGTGTACAAGTTCAACTTCACAACAAACCATCCAGCTGGGAGCTATACTGCTTCACCTGGAGTTAATCTGACTGTTACAGGTAACTCTTTGATCACACCATGTGTTACTTCAGTTACAAACAGCTCCACAATCAAGTGACTGAGGGGACAATTATTTCTATATAGGAAAACCCTTATTGTAAATATAGGAAAGCCATACTGTATATCCCCTGAATGCCCTACTGTGGGTCAGGGAATACTTTATCAGAGGTTTTCAAAGTGGGAGGCAGGCCTCCCCAGGGGGGCTCCAAAAGGTTTCAGGGGAGGCTCAGTGAATGAATGGAAGTGAATAAATATTACTTTAGTTATTACAAAAGGAGATGACTTAGAATAGCTGAAATGACCCCTTTGAAAATGGCTATGGCAGTTTTTCCCTCGCTTAGCTTAGCTTCACTCTAGCTTTCAAAATGTGCCCGGTACAGACCACCACCGCTGTGGTGCCCCCAGTTCCAAATGTTTGTGTTTGAGAGAGAAAGTAAGTAAGTACATTTTATTTGTATAGCACTTCTCACAGAGAGGACTCACAAAGTGCTTCACAGGTTAAAATACACACAAAAAAATCAATGCAAAACTAGTAACAGTAAAATACAGAAGACAGCACTGTAACAGTCAGAGTTACAGAAATTCAGCCAACACAAGTCTAAACAAACGCCTGTCTAAACAGAAGCGTTTTTAGCTGCTTTTTTTTTTAATGTCCACAGAGGCTGCAGCTCTCAAATCCCAAGGAAGAGCGTTCCACAACCTATAGGAGCTACAGACTCAAAGGCTTTGTCACCTTTGGTTTTGATCCTGGTGCGGTGCGGGGAACAACCAATAGGCCCTGGTCAGCAGACCTCAGTGACCTGCTGGGGACATGTGAGTGGAGCAGGTCACACAGATATGTGCCTGACCATGCAGGGCCCTCTATGTAATCAGCAGAACCTTGAACTGGATCCTGAAGTGAACAGGAAGCCAGTGCAAGGAGGCCAAGACAGGAGTAATATGACATGTCCTACTTGACCTGGTCAACAATCTGGCAGCAGCATTCTGGAGCAGTTGGAGGCGATCCAGAGATGCCTTGCTGAGACAAATAATAAAAAGAGAATTGCAGTAGTCCAGACGTGATGAAACAAAGGCATGTCTGATCATTTCCAACTCATGCTGGATACAACAGATTTGAGCATTGCAATATGTCTAAGATGGAAATAATACGTACGGGACGAGGACTTGATGTGTTTGTCAAGGTGCACATAGCCTGATGGAAGATAACACCAGGATGTATCAGGTTGGAGCACATTAGAGTTAAGGGACCCAATCTTAGCAGCACTGCTATCAGCAGAGACAATCACAACTTCAGTTTTCTCAGCATTTAGCTGAAGTTACTGGGCAATGGGCATCCAATCCTTAATTGCAGACAAACAATCATGCAATACCTAAAAAATCTCCAGTCCTGCCAGGTTTAAAAGAAAAGTACAGCTAAATATCGTCAGCATAGCAATGGTATGAAATACCCTTAAATTTGCTGAGAGAGAGCGAACGTTTGTCTGCTCTATAGGGTGAACGAGCACTGCACTCCTAAATGCTGGAGGTGTGTGTGCAGGGTTCAAGTTATCATCTGAGATAATTGTGAGGGCCCCTACAATCTGTGGCCATTTTTCTCAAAGTGTTGAAGCCAGATTTAGAGCAATATCTCGTTTTAAATGAACAATAGGATTAGATTAGATTAGATTATTAGTGATGTCATTATTCAGTCTTACTCTTAACCATCAATATTGGCTCCTTTTCTCACTCACCTTCTTTCAAGTATAGTGCTTTAAAAGTGCTTTAAACAGGCTATGGCCAGCCTATTCTCCAACAACAGATGTGAACACATCACATGCCATGTTTATGCGTTCCAAACACAATAACAATAAAGTTAGTTGTCTTAGTTGTTAGTTGTCTACTTGTCTAGTAGAACAAATATACTGTAATGATCCGCTCCCAGGATCATTAATGAAGGAGGAGAAGAGGCGAGTACTTGGTCTGCAGGCTTTATTCCATTCACACGCACAGCTTCCAGCGCTTAGCCACGCTTGGCTACGCTCCTAGCTAACACACACAGATCCTAGGTTCGCAGCTCCCAACACCGCAGCCTTCCCTCCTGGCTCCCACACACAACAACAACGAGCTGACGCTCTCCCGTTCACGTTCCCCCTTCCCCCAGCCAATCACAGGTGAATCCCTCTCTTCCACCACACCCACTGGCTCGCATGCTGCCTTTACGTACCCCCGTAAATCCCCACAGACATGTCAACCCCAGACTAACGTGACAACTAGACAATCCCATGTTTACTGACAAACCCACATCGCTACACAGCCCCCCCTTTTAAACAAACACTTGTCCCAAGTGGCACAGTAAACATGCACAACAACATCAACATTACACGTTTTTTTTTTTTTTTTTTCTTCTTTTTTTTCCCCCCCACACATTTCAACCACCACCAGAAGCCCACTAGTCCCCCTCACCCTCCAGCGGGGTCAGTCCTCCACAGGGCAACTCTCCTCAGCCCCCCCTTGCGCTCTACAGTCACCACATGCACGGCAATAGCTCCGCACATCCTCCTTGTGTTGGTTCCAATAGCACAGGTCACGAACACAGCGGAGTGTCCCTTCAGGGCCGTGATGACCGCTGCGGCCCCTGTGTGCCCACCGCAAAACCAATACCCGCAGGTGGCTGGGTACCACCATCTGGAACCCCTTTAACCCGTGCCCTGTCCTCTTCAAAAGCCCATTTTTCCACAGACTCAGGTCCGTAAACATGTTCCACAGCCCCTTCGTGGCACCGGAAAACATGTGAATCTCCTCCACAGGGGGCCGGCGTCCGGCCGCCACCCACGCGAGCACCGGACCGATATCCGTGTCCTCCGCCTGCCTGCGTTTCCACTCATTCAGCCCGACATCCGTGATGACCATGTCGTCGTCCTCCAGGTCCACATCTGAACAGTACTCCTCTTCCTCCGCCTCTTGCACTCGCTCGTTCTCCCGTTCCCCTCCCCCAGGGGGCGGCGTGTTCAGGGCAGCAGGGAGAACCCCACCGGCAGCGATCTCCACCTCGGCTTTCTGCGCAGCAACCGTGGGGTGTGTGTAGCAGCTAGGCTGGGCCGGCTCCTCCGGCGGTAACCCCTCTCGCTCACCCGGAGACACGAGCGTCACTCTCCCGACTGTAACAGCGCTGCAGATGTCTCTCTCCACCGTGGGGGGTGCCGAGCGACTAGTCTCCTCCGGCGTTAGCAACACCCGCCCATCTGGACACACAGCCCACACTCTCCTGACCTGAATAACGTTCTCTTCTCCCCGGCCGCTCACCTCCTCCCCAGCCTGTGTCTCTCCCCGGTCCTCTACAGCCTCAGTGCAGTCTCTGGCCAAATGTTCAGGCGACCGGCAAGTCCAACAGAGTCTCAGCTGCCCGCCGCCGGCACGTCTCTCCTCTCCCGCTGTCCTCCGATCTCCGACAGCCTCGTGACACTCCCTGGCTAGATGTCCCCACCCACCGCATGACCAGCAGACACCCGGGCGCCCCCAGTACCGTTGCTCCGCGTACCTGGTTTGCCCCGAATGCATGCTGTGACACCACCTCGCCAGATGTCCCTGTGCTCCACAAGTCCAACACAGTTTCTGCG